>NC_136484.1:156161861-156211861 GCF_053919585.1 Euprymna scolopes | reverse complement strand
CATTTACCGACCCGTGGTTTCCACGAAGTGTCTCAGATGTGCTCATCCGCTGACGGAAATAACCGGAAGCGGCCGATCGCGAAATGTTTAGCTGCTACAAGAAAATTATAATGATAAACAGGAAAAATATAGAAATACAATAAATAAAATAACAAACGTATCTAACCCAACACTAATCCCATAACCTCTACCTTAATCATAACCTCTAAGCACAAAAGCTAATCCTAAACCCCAACCTAAACCCTACCCCATCCTGTGCAATTACAATTAATTTTTTATTTCTTCCATTTTATATTTAAAAAAAAGGTCATCTTCATTAGCTAAAAATGACAGCGCGTTTGGTAAAAATTGAGAAACGCTCGGCTGACATTTTCCGATTATTTCCGTTTACTGCGGAGCTAGCCTGAGACAACTTTTTGGAAATCGCGGGTGGGTAAATACAGAAGCACCTCAATTCTATCCAAATAAACCTTAGAGAAACTCTCAGCGAACATTTCTTTGTGTCCTCTTTCCTTCATGAAAAGAAGCTTATTTCTATGGCAACCACTACAGGAAATGGCGACGACGAAAAGAAATGGTTATAAAAAAGATCCCGTATAAACATCTCGCACGTATAAAGGACGCACGTGTGTATAAAAAAATGCTTCTTTGTTCGTATTATTTAGATTCTTCGTGAACATAAGACTGAAGATGAAGACAATAGTTCGAAGAATTCAAATAATACGAATAATCAATCCCGATCTCCAAAATTTAGAAACGTAACTCCTTTTTTTTTTTGAAGATGTTACGTCAGTACAAAAATAAAATATATTTTATTTATGTCCATAATGTAGCATAGTTTTAAAAACGAAATGTGGATTGAAGCGACATCTAAAGTTCATCAAGATACAATCACCCAGCAACTTGACACTTCTAACGATATAAAACCACCTGTTTCACTCGGATGTTCTAATTGTGGCCGTACATTCACGTCTTTATTATGGGGATAACTTGAACCTCATAAACATTAAACTTTGTATTTTGCTAACAGCTAGTCGACAGCCATTGTTAGTGTGCATGTATGCACATATGTAGATGCGGCTCCTCAACCGGATCTATGGTAACTAATCTAAAGTGATTACCAGTCATCTTGCCTCAGAATGTCACCGGGTTATAATCATGGCGATTCAAAGACTGGTGCTTTTAATGTATATGTGAGCCAGCGGCATTTACCTTAGGTGAGTTAAATCGGCTTCTTCCGAATGGAGAAAAGTATCAAGGGAATATTAAATTCAACATCGGTTTCCAGGTGCATGAATATATCACAGTCAGGAGAGATGAAGACGTTAGGTTTTTGCAGTTGTTGTAGGGATAGGTCGACGTGCTCCTAGTTAGATAGCGTGATATTTTTAAATATCTGCCCATCTGGTACTAAGCAGGTTCAACGTTGCTGCACTTCGATGAAATAACGAGAACCAGTGTGTCAACGAGATCATGCCGTATTCACTTGCATAAGCTTTTATCACTAAAATCCAATGATGCACAATGATCTCTCTCTCTCTATCTCTCTCTCTCTCTCTCTCTCTCTCTCTCTCCAATCAGTCCAATAGTGAACATGCTTCTGTTATGTTGAGGTATGCTTCTCTTCAGTCCCAGGCGGTCCACCCTTCCATGCTTTACATTCTATCTTTAAAAAGGGATAAATGAATTGATAATCGCCTAAGCCGCCCCTACCTGGGAATGCAGACTGAGCTGCTGTGTGTATATTTTGTACGCCAAAATGCACTTCTCCTTGTTACTGGCTTTTCAAATACTCCTCTATTCTCAAGATCAGATGCGGTTTTCAAAGAGATAAAAAAGCTTTCTGCGATCTCGCTTGTAACCCAAACATGGTACATGTAGGAGCGATAAAGTGTAAAGAGGTAACCTTTTAGAGGTACAATATCAACATCACAACGCTACACATAGGTGATAGAAATTAAAAGTATGATGATTGTCTAATCCTTGACCTACAGCTCATCATATCTTCTTTCTATTTTGACACTTTTCTAAATTTTCTATAGTCTTTTACTTTAAACCTCCCTTTTCCCACCTTTCTAGTAGAACTAATCCTATATTATTCACCCGCATTGCTGATCATAACCTCAATGGAAAGAAGTATGTGGCAGAGAAATGAGGGAACTTCAGTATCTTGCGAGTTTGGTGTTAAGTTAACTGACGCCAGGCAAGATAAAAAGATGACAATATAGAATCATTATATCTGTATATGTAAATTATTTTATTAATTATTATATAAATGCAGCAAGATCTGACACAATGTAAGAAGAGCAGTGAAAATCAAGCCAGCACCTTTAAAGGAAGAACATTCTGGCCTGTTAAAAATTGCTTGAGCAGCCCCGTCAGCATTGCCTTGTCAGGCGCCTCAGGTAGTTTGCAGTATACTAAATGCACATCAAAAAAGATAGGCAAAGCCTCGGAGGTTGGACCTACAGTGTCTACCCCGGTCCAATACCAAAATGGTTCAGTTTCTGTTCGACTAATTGTCGAGAACGAGCACTCAGTAGTCACTAAGCACCTGAAGCTGTTTTAGTCGCCATAAATGTATTGCTTACTCAGCATGGCAGTTATGTTATATAATAAAAGCTATACTCTTACTATATCACAGAGATCACTAGTTTTCCTGGCCCCCAAACTGTCCCAATATTTTATCTCTCACTCCACAATTATTTCACTCCTAATGTAACTATCGCTAGACGCCACATCCCTATTATGCTACCAAGCATCTTCTTTCCTCTTCTGGTGAAAAGCTTTAGGCTTTAAAATACCATGGTATAAAGGGTTCTTACTTACTCTACACCCTTAATTGATGTATCACTCTTTTGAATAAATGAATAAATCTCTATATATTAGTATATATTTTATATTGTCATTTTCTTACTTTATTGATTTATATAAGCTCCAAAATAATTTGTTGAGTGTTGCATTACCCCATAAGTTTCTTCTTAAAGAACCGATCATATTCTTTTTCTTTTTAACCCCATATATATATATATATATATATATATATATATATATATATATATACTAGCAGGGGTTCCCGGCGTTGCTCGGGTGTTTGGAGGTGTATGCTGTGCAAAAAAAAAAAAATGGTTAATTTTTTAAAACTTTGACCCCTATTGTGACCCCTTAAAATTTATAGTTTCGGGCTCAAATCACTTTATTAAGTTAGATCCAGGTTCAAGAAACCTATATCTAAAATTTCAAGTGTCTAGACCCAAAATTGTCGGAGGAGTTTGGTAGAGTTCTTAAAGGTCAAATCGTTGAAATTTGACCCCTTAACAGACAAATTTCTGGCTGACACCCGTCACATCGATTTTCCCAAATCACAGTACCCGGTATTTCAAATTTCAAGTCTATAGACTAAAAATTGACAGAGTTATTGCGTAGGGAAATGTACACAGACAGACAGACAGACACGTTAACTTTTATAGATATATATATATATACATATATATATAATGAAGACAAAATAAAAAATATATAGATATATATATGAGTTTATTTGCCAGTTCAGTAGAGAACACACATCATAGATAAAGAGAGGAGTGTAGTAACTCTTTATGGCATAGCATTTCGAAGCCTAATGCTCCTCATCATATCTTCTGTCTATCTGACACTTTTCTAGATTTTCTATAGTCTTTTACTTTAAACCTCCCTTCTCTCACCTCTCTGGTAGAAATTTTATACTATTCAACCGCACTGCTGATCATAAGCCTCTAAGGGAGAAGCATGTGGTGGAGAAACGCGAGAACTTCAGAACGTTGGGAGTTCGGTGTAAAGTTAATTGACACTATTTTCAAGGAATTCCCCTCTGCGGAGATTTTAAGGAGTAGATGTAAATTACATTAAAAAATTATTGTAAAAAGTAAACAAAATCCCAAAGTAAAATCTGAATTTCTTTTTCTTTTTTCAATAGTTATATTACTCTCGCTACAAAGAGCAAAAGTGAAGGAAATATTATCTCTACGATTGCTATCGCCATCACTGCTGAGGGACGTCACTGTCCAATGAGCCAACGGCTTTTATGTCAAAGAAAAAGACAGACATGAGAGTAAGTAATCTGTACAGAATAAAGAAATGTCTCCTCGCGAATGTTACAGCAGTAGAAAAGAGTGTAGTGAGAATAAGATGGTTAATATGAAAATGTGCTTTGGAATATTTTATTAGGAGTCATAGTAGAGTTCACGCTACGAATACAAAAAGATGCTTTGTGGAGGAGTGTGTGAAAGGAGTTACAGCGTTTCTATCCCTTGGGAGATGCTGTTTTCAGGCCTTCATCAGCCTGCAAATATTTCAATGTATGTAAAAGTAAACAATATCCCAATGAAAATAATGGAGTTATATTTATTCGTTTTTAATTGCATCTGATACTCTGCTACAATGTGGAAAAGATAAGAAAATAGAATATTTACAATTGCTAACCATTATGTTGTATTTCTGTTTTATTTAAAAGATTCATGACAGATAAAAGTATATCTCTATTGTTGGTCATGGGTATAAAATGGTTGGTCGTTAGGAATTCAATGGGGTTCATTGTTTTCGAGCCTAATGTCAACAAGATTAGCCAAGAACATAAGCTTACAACATCAGTCAACAACATCAACCAATAACATCAGCCAACAACATCAGCCAACAACATAAACCCATACCCATTTCTTATCACCAGAAACACCTATTTAAAATAATATTATCTCTGTAGTCCAAGGCTGTTTTATTCGGCCATGGTCAGTGGATTCAATGGATTGACCTGACTTTGAGTACAACTGTTTAACGTTTTGCCTAAAATGACATTTCAAACACCATACTTTTAATTTATCCTTCTTTTTGATAATTGATCAAGTTTATTGCTTCTTCACAGCAAGTGTTTGTGGCAATTACATAATTTTCCTTCAAATGATGTGTAGGTATATTTGATAATTTTATTTTATTTTTTTAGTTTTTTTAGCTAGTTGCATACTTTTGTTAAAATGATTTCTCTGTACATAATGTCTGGATATCCAACAATAACTGCAACGCGACATCACTAGCCAACGATCCAACTGCTTTGATGTCAACGAGTGAGATGAACAGCTGTTTCTGTCAAAAAAATGATGGGAACTAATCTTTGGAGATTCCCTCGCGATAGTAAATGCTAATTAGATGGTTAAGAAGAAAAAAGTGACTTTTTTAGAGTCAAGTTGGAGTTAGAAATAGGTATATAAAAATATACGTCTTAGAAGGAAGTGCGTGACAGGAAAGCCAGCTAGTATATTATAGTAGCGAGTATAGCTTCAAGATGATATGCATATATTTATCAGTAATGGGACAATTCCTTTTCGGTTCCGATGCAATTACCGATTCTATTCGAAGTTCCGCCTCTAATAAAAGTACCGATTCCGATTTTTTTTATCTCTAAATATTCTGCTATAGAGTTGTGTTTTTTATTGTTTTTTTAATTGCCGTAAACGCCTATATAATATGTGCAAATATTTCCGCAAACAAAAAATACACTAGTGTGATGATATATAGATTTTACTTTTACATTGATAAATTATTATCATTTATATTGTAATAGCAAAGAACAAGTAAGTTTTTAAACAAAGATTAAGAAAAAACAATGAAAAGAATTGTTGTTTGAATCAAAAATTAATCTAAAGTTTTTTTTTTCTATACTGTTACAGATTTCGATACGACAAACGTTTGGATTCCAATTAAAACTATCAGGTTGATAAGAAAATTCTTGCGGTTTTTAACTTTTAAATTCAGATGAACATATTTCGGCTACAACAAAGCTTTATTAATCGAAATAAGCAACACCAGAATCAACACCCGATTGCCAACACAAAGCAAGTATATTTATGCCAATAACGTAAAAAAAGCTTGCGTTCTGCTGGCGCTAAAGTCGCTGAAGGCGTTTTTGATATCGCTTAGGTTTTTTAAGCATTTCTCTTGCAGAAAGATGTTGAAATGCTTGAAAAAGTGGTAGTCGGTAGGTGAGAGGTATAGAGAGTATAGCGGATGAGGCAGAGTTTCATAGCCCAATTCGTTTAACTTCTGCAGGGTTGGTTTAACAACGTGCGGTCGGGCATTATCATGGCGGAGAATTGTCTTTTCTGTTTACTAATGCTGAATATTGTTGTCGAAGTTTCTGACGCATTTCACCATTTGTTGACAGTACTTCCTCGCCATAATTGTTTCGCCTGCATTCAAAACACTGTAATAGATGAGACCAGTCGCAAACCACCAAACGGTCAGTATAACTTTCTTTTGGTGCAACTCTCGCTTCGGGAAATGTCGTAGAACTTCGTTGGCGTCTAAACACTGAGTGCCGGCGGTTGTCGTAAACCCCCACTTTTCATTGAAAGTCACAAGCCGGTTGAGAAACGGGTCGTTCTAGTTGCGAAACAAAAGAGAAGATGACACTTCATAACGGCGTTTCTTTGATTGTTGTTCAATTGGTGAGGCAGTTAGTTTTTGTCTTCCAATCTTTCTCCGTGTACAATTCAGAAGAAAATTCTCGAACAGTCGTACGTGGATTGGCTTGGAGTAAGGTTCTTAATTGATCGTGGTCAACATCCGATGGCCGACCACTACGCTCATCATCCTTGAAACTCTCGTCATTGCTACGAAATTTCTTAAACCACCATTGTACTGTGCGTTCAGTAGTGATTCCTTAGTCAAATGCTTCGTTGATATCGTGAAATGTTTCAGCAGCTTTTCGACTTTGCTTGAATTGAAATAAGAAAATTGTGTTACCATCTTTTATTCAATGTTCTGAAAGAAGACAATTGTTTTAAAACAATTGTAATTCAAACGATTAGATGGAGTAAAAAATGCTCTTTAAAAGTATATAGAAAGTAAAGGTAAGTAAACGAAAACCTAATTGAAAATACATCGTTCAAAATTAAAATTAAAAATTCCGCTAGAACTTTCTTCTCAACATAATAATATTTATATATGTCATTTCCGCTGTTCTTCAATTTAAGACTAATTTTTTTTCTGGTGTTATCTCTGATTTATTTCGTTTTGTTTGTTTCACGCAAGCAAACTATACGTGGTTAGAAAATGTGTTACTATTCCTCTTTGTTTGTTTGTGCGTTTGTTTGTTTTGTTTTTTTTGTTTGCTTTTTTAACCTTGTTTGTTGGGTTTCCTGACAAGAACGTCTATTATTCAGACATGTCCACAAATTACGATTTAGATCGGAACAGATGGACACAAGATCTTTATCAGTAAACCAAAAGGAAAGGTTGGGTTGAGCTAAAAAGGGATCTAGAAAATAGATTAGTTAAAGATCATTTGACAACCGACTTTTAACTCTACAGATAATATCGTGGAGAACACATTGCGATCGATTTTCAAAACTAGTCATCAACTTTGAATGTTATAGAGAAAATATAAATATATATGTGTGTGTGTGTGTGTGTGTGTGTGTGTGTGTGTGTGTGTGTGTGTGTGTGTGTGTGTGTGTGTGTGTGTGTTAGTGATGGGACGATTCCAATATTTTCTCCGATTCCGATAATTACCTATTCCATACTAAATTCCCGATTCCGATACACTTACCGATTCCGATTCTTCATACATCTCTAAATATTTAACTATAGTGTTTTTATTTTCCTCGATTTCTGTGAAAAACACATGTTCAAACATGTAGATATTTTCCTAAACGTAAAATTACACGTGTGGAGATTTTAGCTATAGATTTTAGCTTTACTAGTTTATTAAAATCAATCAATATATATTATTTTATCATTATTGCCAGCAATGGAAGAGTTTGCTTTAAACAAAATAAAATAAAACAGACAATTAAAAGAATCGTTTTAGCATCGGAAAATAGACACCAATTTTGTCGATTCCAATATCCTCAAATTTATCGATTTTTCCGATTCCCGATTCCGGTTCCGATTAATCGTCCCAACACTAATATATATATGTGTGTGTGTGTGTGTGTGTGTGTGTGTGTGTGTGTGTGTGTGTGTGTGTGTGTGTGTGTGTGTGCGTGTGTGTGTGTGTGTGAAAAAGAATAGAAAATATAATAAACTAATTAAGATAATAACAAAAAGGAAGTATAAAAAACGGAGAGGTTAGAAAAAATTGAGGTTGAGAGAAAGCTAAATGTGAAAAAGAGTCAACTAGTAAACTTGAAAGGTTTGCTATCTTATATAGAATTCTATCAATTTAATCTTTCTTTTAGTACTTTATGTATATGCCGACAATGTGGTACCTTGTATCGGTCTGAACTAAGCATCAGTTCAGCTACCTAGCCCAAAACCATCGACCAATAACCCCTCGTTTTTTACCTCGTTTTAATTACAAGCATGCACACTCTACCTATACTACACTATAATCGTATATATATAAGGCTTCTAAATATATATATATATATATATATATATATATATATATATATATATATATATATATATATATATATATATATATAAGGCGTCCTTCAGCCTTGACAGACTATGGATACCTACTGTAAGGGTGCTTGCGCCTGAGTCGACATTGTTGAATACCAGTGGCAAGTGGAGGTTCACGGCGACTGGAAACAATGCCAAGATTAGCGGAATATATATATATATATATATATATATATATATATATATATATATATATATATATCTGCTGGTGTGGAAATCCAGTGATTATTGGTCTTACAGAATATTATTGACTGTAATATTTTATAATATTTTATCAAGAAAATCCCAGCTAAATAAAAATTGCTCAATATGCCAGATAGAGCAAATAAATCAAAATTTAGCAATTTAAATTTTATGACGTGAAATGGTTAAATTTCAAATCTAGAATTTTTATTATATACAAGACAAAGAATACAATTCAATAAGTATATCTCCTTAACCTATAGGTTTTCCATGTCTACCCATCTGCTCAGAGGAGAAAATATCTGCGAATATTATAATGGTTTATACCTAATTTGCTAAAAACAATAAACATAGATAATCATAATTAACATTTTTTAAGTTTTTAAATCATAGAGTAAGGGAAATTATATATTGGTTTAAAATGAAAAGGATATTGAATTTCATATCCAAATGTTATGGTATATATATATATATATGGTAAATTTCTTAACCCATTTTATATAAATATATATATATATAAAAATAGCCCACATAAGCCAAAAACGATCTTATAGTACGATGTAATTTTAAAACACGACCTTATCATTCGACGTAATTTTAAAACGACTTTTTATATAACCAGCCTGACGATGGCGGAAACGCCGAAAGCGCTCGCAGACTACGGAACACTTTTACACCATTTTACATATAACACAAGAAGGATTATTCGAAAACTGGAAAAAATAAAACGAAAAATTGTCAAACAAGACAATGCTGTGCTGTTTAACAATATATGCTTAAAGGAGAATATGCTGCCTAAATATACACAATATATATATATATATATATATATATATATATATATATATATATATATATATATAAACCGCGTGTCAAATTATTAACGAGATAACATTTTAAAAAAACAACTTCAAATTGAGGAGGCAAAAGAAAGTCCTCAACAACAAAATCACTTAAAATCAGCTTAAATTATCGCCCCTTAATCAGTTTAAAATATCTACCAACAGGCAACAAATTATCTCTAATTGTATTTGTTTTTGTTCCAGGTACTACAACGTAACATTTAGTCCATATGCAACGACTTTCTCTTAGTGATCGTCAGAAGCTCATTAATCTCCACCTTTCTGGTTTATCCAATCGAGAAATCGGCTGCAGATTGAAATGTGATGAGAAAACGGTACGAAAGACTGTGCAAAAGCACCAAAAACACCGGCAGTGTTCGTGATGACTTTCTAAATCTGGTCATACTAGAGTTACTTTTAACAGGCAAGACAATGCTATCAAGATCCGCAGCTTAAGAAACAGATTTGAAACGGCTCCCCAAATCCAACAACAGTGCAATCTTGTTAAAAAGTTCTCTCTTTCTACTGTCAAGAACAGATTAAAGGAATTTAATTTGCGAGGATATGTTGCAATACGCAAGCCAATGATTTCTGTAAAGAACAGAAAGCGCCTTCTGGACTTCGTCAGATGCAATGAAGATCATGACTCTTCATATTGGTCAAAAGTGGTTTTTAGCGACAAAAGCAAGTTCAATAGGCTAGGCAGTGATGGTAGGCAGTATGTTCGTCGGAGGAAAGACGAAGGATTTAATACTAGATGCTCAGTTTCAACGCTTCAAGGTGGTGGAGATTCAGTTTTGGTGTGGGCATTATTAGTACCAATGGTCCAGGGCCTATAGTTCGCTTGCAAGGTCGAATTAATTCGACCAAGCACATTAATATGTTGACTGAGCATTTTCTACCCTAATTTGGTCGGAATTTGGATGATAATCCCATCTTCATGCAGGATAATGCTCCCATTCAAACAGCTGGCAATGTCAGGAGGCTTCTGGAAGAGCATGATATTCCGTATTTGGATTGGCCTGCATTATCTCCAGACCTCAATCCTATCGAAAACGTATGGCATTACATCAAGCAACAGCTACGCAATGATAAAATTTCAAATTTGGAAGAACTTTGGACAAACATTAAAGAAAAGTGGGATGCCCTTTCCCCGGAGTATTGTTGCAATCTATTTGAAGGAATTCCCAAAAGATTGCAAGCTGTCAGATTGAAGAAGGGCTATGCTACTAAATATTAACAAGTTCATTGTGTTCCTGTTGTATTTGTATCGCATTAATGTCCTAAAGTTACATTTAAATAACAATTTTCAATTGTGCTGACTTTCTTTTTGCTTCCTCAATTTGAAGTTATTTCTTTAAATTGACGTGGGCACTAGAATATTTCAATTAAAAGTCAAATATGAACAGGTAAAATTATAAAAGAATAAAAGGCCAATCAAATGACGTATAGTTTGTTTAAACAGTTACATTAAATTTAGCTTCAATTTGCAGTTTTTGAAAATATTACAAGTGCGGACTTTCTTTTTTCAGCCTTTATACATAATATATATATATATATATATATATATATATATATATATATGAGAAAGCAAGAAAAATGAAAGAAGCAAGATGAATATATATATATATACATATATATATACATATATATATACAGAGAGAGAGAGAGAGAAAGAGAGAACAGAGGGTTTTTTTTTAATATTTTGCTATTCTAATTCTGCGTAAAAAATAGTTCTTGTAATTATATGTTTAATCTCTGTTGTTTGTGCGCGAAATAATTGACAAATCTCCGCGAGAAAAATTAATAAATTTAAAATACCATTGTTTACAGGGTAGAGAAAAGTGCATCCCCCACTAAGCCACGAAGTCTATTTTGTACTCTGTCAAGGCAGGATAGGCTGTTTTTAGCAGCTCCTGCCCAGATATGGCAACAGTATTCCATCCTTGGACGTACTTGGCTTTTATATAGATAGAGAATTGCATCAGTAGTGAGATATCTTCTGGAGCGGTAGAAGGATCCCACCATCTTTCCAGCGACCTTAAGTATTCAAATATGTCTATTATTTTCAGCCGTCTCGTAATATTGACGATTATCCTCGAGAGGCTTTTATCTGACTGATTATCATGAAAAATTTTCCAAAAAAGAACATTATGAGTGCATATTTTTCCTGCAGAAACGTATCTGTAACTTGATTGACTCTACCATTCGTTCTTCTCTGCAACCTCTCTCTCAAATATGTGATGTTGCTCGTCTCAATCTCTTTTATAAATATTATTATGGCATGCGTTCTTCAGGATTTCTCGTATATTCTGTTCTTCTTTTGTTCGAACTCATTTGACTCGTTGATCTATTCGTCTCCATCAATTTGCTGTTTTCATATTTCTTTAAAATACAGCTTCCTACTCCAGAAGTGCGTGCTTGTGGAAATCACTACCTGCTAGCATTTTCCTTCTATCTATAACCTTGGTCTTTACAATAATAATCCTTCGTTCGTATTAGTTCCTTAAATACGAGGGGCGTGCAATTAGTAATGTCCCTGACCCACTTCCCATAGAAGTTGGGCAACGAAACTTGGCACAGTTATTAGTATTTCTCTACATAGGAACCACCCAGAGTTATGCATTTCTCCCATCGTTTCATGCAGCTTTGGGGACTGTTTTTGTAGAACACCCCAGGTTGGTCCTCCAACCACGACGTGACTTCAGAATCAAGGCTGCATCATCAGAGAAACGCTTTCCTTTCAAAACAAACTTCATGGCTGGGAAGAGGTGAAAGTCAGAGGGTGCGAGGTCAGGAAAGTAGAGAGGATGGGGAATGATTTCATAACCACACGCCCGTGCTTCTGATCTGGCAACATGCGAGTTGTGGACCGGAGCGTTGTTCTGCAAGAGGAGGGTACCTTTGCTGATCTTGTCCCGCCTCTTGATTTTGATAGCTTTCCTTAATTTCCTCAAAAGTGAAGCATAATAGGCTCCTGTAATTGTGGTATCCTTTGCCAGGAAATCTGTCATCACTACTCCGTCCTAGTCCCAGAAGACTGTGAGAATGACCTTGCCAGCGGAGGGCTGCACCCTTGCCTTCTTTGGAGGTGGTGAGTCGAAGTGCTTCCACTGCATTGACTGGGCTTTGGTCAGGGGCATTACTTATTGCACGCCACTCGTATATTGGGAGGAAAACTGTTTTAAGATAAAATACCTTTTTGAACATGAGATTTTATTTATTATTACTTATTGCACGCCCCTCTGTATGTATATATGTGTGTGTGTGTGTGTGTGTGTGTGTGTGTGTGTGTGTGTGTGTGTGTGTGTGTGTCTGTCTGTCTGTGTGTGTGTGTCTGTGTCTGTGTGTGCATTCTTCGATTTGTATTAATTTAGTGAGTCTCTGATGATTTCATGGATTTTTAACGGCCATTTAAATTGAAAACAGTTTATCCACGACAATAAAATCATTGCACGTCTCTTAAATATGTAATATATCGTTACGAAATAAATTATAAATTATATATATATATATATATATATATATATATATATATATATATATATATATATATATATATATATATTCGTATGTTTAGGCAGCATTATTTCGTTCAGGCAGACATTTTAAAAACAACAGGAAGCTTCTGTTTAGTAATACCTTTATTTATTTTTCAATGTTTTTTCGTGTTTTGACAAGCTTCTGGGTTTGACCTTTACTCCTGATCTGAAATGGAACACGTACATCAAGTCTGTTGCCAAGGTCGCTGGAAAGATGGTGGGATCCTTCTACCGCTCCAGAAGATATCTCACTACTGATGCAATTCTCTATCTATATAAAAGCCAAGTACGTCCAAGGATGGAATACTGTTGCCATATCTGGGCAGGAGCTGCCAAAAACAGCCTATCCTGCCTTGACAGAGTACAAAATAGACTTCGTGGCTTAGTGGGGGATGCCCTTTTCTCTACCCTGCAACCCCTCTCCCACAGAAGAGACGTTGCGAGCCTATCTTTGTTTTATCGTTATTTTCATGGCAGGTGCTCGTCTGAACTCCAATCCCTGGTCCCCCCTCGCCAATCTTTCACGAAAAACACCCGTCGAGCTGAATCCACTGTGAAAAATTTCCCCCACTCTATATCTGTGCCTAAATCACAACGCGGATTCCATGAACAAAGCTTCTTTCTTAGAACTGCACGCCTATGGAACTCTGTTCCGTCTGCCTGCTTCCCTCCGGACTACAACTTGGATGTCTTCAAGTCTAATGTTAACAAATTCCTAATGAACCGCCCCCTTTAGTAAACACTCCATCAAATCTCCACACTAACGTAATGTACTTGCAATAACCCTTATCCCTGAGTGGCTTCCGGGCCTTGATCAGTGGTGATCACTGTGTAAAAAAAAAAAAAATGTTTTGTATTACCTATTTTTGTATATACTCGAACGTATGGATATATGGTCCAAGCACTTTTTCTTCTCGCAGTGTCCGCGATTTTTTTTTTAACTTTTCGTGAAATCGTCTTCACATCATCAGGAATATGTGTTAGTCTCGGTAAGGATTTATGGGAAGATATATTTTAATAGTAATTGGAAGTTCGTTTTAACTGCTGACAGCGATGGGGGCGTTGGTGTGGTAGGGGAAAGTCAGGAGAGCATGCCTGTTCTAAGGTCAATGGCAATAACGGATGGGTGTGGAGGGAGGGGGAATTGTGCGAGCCATAACCAATACGCTCAAATATAATAGTTTTTAACATGCATTGCTTATTATCCTTATACCAGGAGGGCAACTCCTGAGCGCAAAACATACATAAAAACCGTAAAAAAAACATGGGTCATATCGACCTATTGGCAACTTTTTTACATCAACAATTCAGTACATTCACGCAATTAATATGTATATTCTACGTTAAGGAGTTGCCCTGCTAATGGAAAGATAATAAACAACAAATGTTGAAAACTATTATGTATTTAAATACAAGTAACGGATCGAAACAATTCTACGCATAGATTGATAATAAAACAATAACCTTTTCTTTAAATGAACATAATGAAGAGTGTCTGTTTTCGGTGGAGAGGTACATTAGAAAAAGTATTTTGGGCTCTTTTCATTTATATTTGAATACTGAATTAGATTATTTTTATATAAATTGGTAAAAATACACATGCACAAACACACACACACACACACACACACACACATACATATATATATATATATATATATAAACAGAGAGAGAAAACGCGAAAGCGATTGAAAGAAAATGAGCTAGATAGACATGCCATTAAATAATGATACAATAATAAAAAACACGCGAATATATATATATATATATATATATATGTGTGTGTGTGTGTGTGTGTGTGTGTGTGTGTGTGTGTGTGTGTGTGTGAGAGAGAGAGAGGGGGGAGGGAAAGAGAGGGGGACAGAGGGGGACAGGGAGAAAAGGACAGACAGAAGGACACACGCATAGATAAAATCCAAGTTGAATGAGAAGTATAATCAAATCAAAGTGATAGAATAATATATATGTGTGTGTATGTGTGTGTGCGTGTGTGTATGTGTACGTGTGATATACGCAAGCTTCAGAAATAGAGAGAGAGAAAGTGGGAGTGTGTGAGAGAGAGGGGAAGTAGGAGGAGGAGATAAAGAAATGTTTTATAAATAGCGCTACTAAACACACACACACAGACAACACACACGCAGACATGAAAAACTTCATAAATACACATATGTATACTAACGCCCAATGATGTTAATTTAATGGATATTTAAACGCACAAGATTACACAAACTCACCCGCGTTCACACACGAATCCTCACACACGTACAATCACAAACCACGAAACGCACACCCATACACTCCTAAGCCGCCACGTACATACACGCGTACAAATTAACGCAGACACACACAATCTATGCATTAAATTCTCGATCTCTTTCCCACGCGCGCTTATCTGAGTTCATGCCTGTACTTGTGATCCTTTGCGTATCTCATTAAATTCAGAAATCCCATTGGATCATATTTCATTATATTTTAGGGCGAGTATGTGCTTAGCCCAACTGGATGCCACCATTGACTGTGCAATACGCTGTATGAAGTTAAAATTCTATTGAACTTTTCGATTACGGTCTATTTTTTAATGGATATAGATCCTGACAAATTGTTGAGTTATGAAATACGAGAGGCGTGCAATAAGTAATGTCCCTAACCTACTTCCAGTTGTCTGATCTAGCTGAAATTTTGCATGTGCAAGGATTTATATCTCTACGGGATATGTGGCAAATTATGATGCAACCTTGATTTCTGAAGTCACGTCGTGGTTGGAGGACCAACTTGGGGAGTTCTACAAAAACGGTCTCCAGAGCTCCACCAAACGATGGGAGAAATGCATAACTCTGGGTGGTTCCTATGTAGAGAAAGGCTAATAACTGTGCCAAGTTTCGGTGCTCTACTTCTATGGGAAGTGTGTCAGGGGCATTACTTATTGCACGCCCCTCGTATATATATATATAAAGCTGACCGTCTGTGTGTCTGGTCACGAATAGGCTCCTATATGGTTGACTATTTAAAAAAAACTGATTGCATATAATGATAGAAGATATATCGAGAGAAAGGTATCAGTATGTTTGATACTGCAGAATGGTGGTTCATTAAAATTGTGGGGTCTGCGTTCGCGCCTGGTCCATAAAGTATGGAAATAAAAAATTTAGAAATTAAAAAAAAAACGTTTACAAGTGTTTTTGATATAGATGTACATAAGAATAATTTGATAAGTATGTTTTAACTTAAATAGGGATGGTATAATAAAATTGTGGGGTCTGCGTTCGCGCCTGGCCTCCATAGCATGGAAATATGTCTCAAGGTTTAACAAGGTTTTTTAATATAGATCCACAAAATATTGTGATAAGTGTTTCAGTGTGAACAGGTATGGTATAATAAATTATGGGGTTTATCTATTTTATTTTTACTTTCATCATATTTTGCTTTGGTTTTGATACCTCCAAATTCGAAGCGATCTCTTTACAACCCTTCCTTTTCATAACCTTTCATACTTTCATAAATCAGAGTCCATTTTCTGTAGGCTGTTTTTGAACCCAGTCAACGACGGGTACTTTTGCTATATATATATATATATATATATATATATATATATATATATATACTTTGTGAAGAAGTCATCATTTTGAATGCTTTCTTGCCATAAGTATATGTCTATACTACGGTTAGAGCACTGTTTAACTATATATTTGATATATATATGTATATATATATATATATATATATATATATATATATATATATATACATAAGGAAAATAAATCAAGACTGTAAATCACAATTTACAAGTAAATTTATTGTTCGATAGAATACTCCAAAAATGTATATATATATATTAAAAGTCGGATTATGTAGGTGCTAAGTCTGCGATAGGTTAAAGTTAATGTATTTTTCCATCTGGGAAATTAAACTGCATTCTTTATTTTATTTTTGCATTTTAGACTATATATATATATATATATATATATATATATATATATATATATATATATATATATATATATATATACGTAATATACGTAATATATTATATTGTGTAACTTATAGTATCAGTATATAGTGAATATACAGAAGATAACAGTTATATATAATATATATATATATATATATATATATATATTAAATTCATTTATACAAAACGGCTACATTTGTGCATACATGTTCCTGTAATTTGCCGTTTCAGAAATATCATCTCGTCGGGCCAAGAATGTCGCTTAGAAAATACTCTCAAGATACAATTTTATGCCAAATATTTATTTCATGATGATTACAAGAATTAGGGCGGGAGGAGTTTAATAAGTTTGGATTTTACGAAGAAATAAAGAATAACAATGTCAACTTTATATAAATACATGAGAGTAACTTTAAGACTTAAGACTTTTGCTGTTAAAAATTATAATGAGTACATATCATAATATCGCATGGAAATTTATATAAAACAATTTACTAAAACATAGTATCAACACATACGCACCCTCATATATTTATATATATACTAGCAATCGGTGCCCGGCGTTGCCCAGGTGTTTTGAAGTGTATGCTGAGGAAGAAAAAAAACGGTCAATTTTTTTAAATTTTGACCCCTATTATGACCTCTTAACATTTATTGTTTAGGGATCAAGTAAAGTTAATAAGTTAGATCCATGTCCAAGGAATCTATATATAAAATATCACGTGTTTAGACCCTAAATTGTAGGAGGAGTTTGGTAGAGTTCTCAAAGGTCAAATTGTTGAATATTGACCACTTAATCGCCAAATTTCTGTCGATTTTCCCAAATTTCAGTACCCTGTATATCAAATTTCGAATCTGTAGGCTTAAAATTGACAGAGTTTAAGCGTAGGGAAATGCACACAGACGCACAGACACACACAGACACTATCACTTATATATATATATATATATATATATATATATATATATATATATATATATATATATATATATATATATATATATATATATAAACATAAACATCATATATATAAGGATAATAGTACGCCATATATATAACAAAAGACCATTATTTACTGAAGTGAAAGGAAAACCCGGGGGAACTTTACCCAAAAATAAATCTATATTTTTTTGTGTGTATTGATAGTCTTATCAACACCCCTTTTTTCTATTTATTTAAAAAGAAAATACAACTTTGTTATTTATGAGTCGTGGAATTGCATTCATCTATAAAAGATCTAGCTAATGTGCATATTTTTTATCGTTTTTAATTAATTCCCTATTAGTTTTTTTCGGTTCTCTTATACGATGATCATCTTTATTTAACTATTACGTGTAATTATATTCATACAGATATTCTATATGATTTATATTTGCGTAATATTTGCGTAGAAATGAAGAAAATCAAATTTACTGTGTGTTTATCGTGTTGGCCTAACAACGTGACGTAGCCAAGGACGGTAGTGGACGTGAGTGTGTGTGCGTGTGTGCGCGTGTTTTCGTGCTGTGTTTATATTATGCATATTGTTTCGTATCTTATCAACTTTTTCGAATCTATGTGTACAGTAATACAACCCCGTTTCTCGAGCTGAATAAATATGTTACATTGAATAAAAACACGAAAAATATATCCAGTTTGGTAGAAAAGTAACTTATCTTGCCTTTAATAACATTTATTTGTTATATATTTGTTTTTTGACAACTTTTTCGAATCTATGTGTACAGTAATACAAACCCGAAATGAAAAGACCACGAGTGAAAGCGCGTTTTATATAAAAATAAGTATTTTTAAATTTTATCTTTCTAGCTTTAAAAAAAAGTTTTAAAATTTTATCAGCCGGCATAATTTATTTTTAAATATTGAAAAATTTCAGGAAAATTAATTTTTGCTAGATTTTCAAAACATTGTTTTCGTGTTGTGTGTACGTGTCTGCGGTTAGCACCAGAATGGCGGCCGTGATGTCGTAGGTTGGATTGTTAGATTGTGTAAGTTTCGTATTTTTTTAATTTGTAAATAACAAGTTATGAAAAAATTAAACCCTTCCAAGATGGACAATAAATAAAGCCATAATATTTTATGGTAAAGGTAAGAGCGTAGGAACCATAGTTTTTTAGGAGATGTGATTATTGGATTAACCAATCAGAAATCGTCTGTGGCACATATATATATATATATATATATATATATATATATATATATATATAAATGTACACTCAACGAACTTTCGATCCATTTTTATACTCTACGTAGAAACATCCACACATATATACACGTTTTACACATGCATCTAACTATACACATCTATAAATTAAATAAAATAAATAAAAACAATATCTACTTTGTTACGCCGTACATATATATGTACATTAAAAATTTCAACCGTATTTACTTATCATTAATGATTATGAATATAAATTCATGTTATTTTCAATGCAATTACAAATCTTTTAAATTAAAGATACTAAGAGTATTTACTCTTTATGCATAGATCAATTATATATCATTACGCAAACCAAATATCAAATATAAGTTCAAAATTATATCTATCTAACGTCGAAATGTACAATAATTCTTTTCTTTTAAACTGCACACTTACAATATCTTACAAAAGTACATACATATATAATATAAGATACTGGATAGGGCAGGAGAGGGGAGGGCAGTAGCTCTAGGTCTATCTAAGGCTTTTGAAAGGGTATGCCACGATGGTCTTCTCATGAAAATAAAATCCTATGGTATTACTGGACGAATGCTTAACATAGTTATCCTTCTTAAATGAGAGAAGATCCCAGGTTGTCCTCGATGGGCGTACGTCCAAAAGAAATTGATATAAATGCTGGTGTACCTCAGGAATCGATCCTTGGACCTTTATTATTTCTGATATTCATAAATGACTTACCTGATAAAATTGTCTCTGAGATGGGTATATTTGCCGACGACACCGTGCTCTATAGAAGGAAGGTGGGGAAAACTAATGAGTACATATCTAAAGTAACGGTGGAAATCCTAGAGGATCCCTTCAGTTTATAGTGGAATGGGGTCAAAAATGGATGGTAACGTTCCACGCTGTCCAGACAAAGCTCGTTTCCTTTAATAATTGCATGAAACCTTACTAACCACCAATAGCTATGGCTAAAGATACATTACCTGAAAGTACTTCATTCAAGCTCTTTGGCTTAACATTCACAGGAAACATGAGTTGGAAGAGATACATCGAGATCATTGCAAAGGCTGCTGAGAAGAAGGTGGATTCTCTCTATCGTGCTAGAAAGTTACTTACGCCTGCAAGTATCCTGTGCCTCTACAAAGCCACCATTCGCCCATGTATGGAGTACTGCTGTCACATTTGGGCTGGTGAATCAGCTATTAGTCTCTCGCTCCTGGACAGGATCCAAAAGAGAGTCGCCAACCTGATAGATCCCCAACTGTCATCTAAGCTTCAGTCCCTGTCCTATCGACGAAATATTGCATCCCTCTGCCCGTTTTACAAGTATTTTAATGGTGAATGCTCTGACGAACTACAAGCCCCCGACAAACCCGACAAAGCTACTCTAATAGCATCTTCCCCAGAACTGCTAGACTTTGGAATTCTCTTCCGGTTTCCTGCTTCCCCAACTGTACTGACACGCAGAAATTCAAATGTAATGTGGACGGACATCTTGCTGCTAAACTCCATACATAGTGCCCCTGCAGCTTAAGCCCCCCCCCTACATCAAAGTGGAAATGTGCTTTGTTTGGAGTGAAAATGTAATAAAAAAAATATATAACTGTGCTGATAGAATTCATTAAAAAAAAGACCAATAATTATGTCGGTAACTTTTTTATTGCTCAATTTACATCTATTTTGTAGGTATTTAGTAGACTAGTAATTTATATGTGGTGAGCCGGGTCATGGGACTGGGTTTTTTTTTTCTTCTTTTGGGGTAGTTAAAGTCACGAAATTATTTATAATCGTCAATTTATAATTTTTTAAGTGCATGTATTTTAAAATGTTTGCAAGAGATATCAGTCTCTTGTCTAATATTCAATAGTTTGTCCCGGTCCTTAAATCTCGTTATTCCAAGTTTTTCAGAAAGGCACATAAAACACGGTGAGTGTAGTGAGTAGCATGTATTAGCCTTTTTAATAATTTTCCATTCTAAACGTGATGTCTTGTTATCCCTAACTAATTTTAAATAATGTATTGATACCGAGGTAACCATTTTCATACATTTGATTGTTCATCGAACATGTATGCCCATAAAATCTATTCTTAAATTTAATTTGGGTACTTCCTATACAAAAGTTTTCTTTCCTTCGATTTTCTTCTGTGGATATTTTTGCCTGGTATACTACTGAAGTAGTCAAATATTCATTATTTAAAGGACACTCATCGGGTATTTGACAGTTACAATTCTTAATAACATTATTTTCCTTTATATTACTAGTTTCATTTTTATTAGCCCTTAATATATTGTTATTATGTTTTTTATGATTCTTTCCAAGCTATCACAGCTTTAAATGAATTTTAATGTATTACTATTAAAAATTTTATGCTATATATATATATATATATATATATATATATATATATATATATATATATATATATATATATATATATATATAGCCTGGTGGGATTGCTTATTTATAAGTGGTAAACATTTCTGAACAAATTTTGTTTTTAACATTATATTAAAGGGAGATGAAAATCAAATCACTTTCCCATTCGATTTCTAGATCTACTCTTATTAGTATTAGCATATTTATATTTAACATATTTAGCATATTTATATTTAATATTTAATATTTACATTTTTATATCCACAGTTTGTAAGTGTTATATTATAAATATTCTTGTAACTATTAAATGCTACTTCGTTAGATGAGTTATTGCGTATTCTACTTTTAACTGAAAATGATATATGCTTTTTAATAGATGGTAGGTGGTTAGGTTGTGGATTTATATAGATAGAGTTAGTAGTATCCTTCTAAGTCATATGTTACATCAAAGAAGTTGACTTGCTTTAGGCTGAAGATCTTAAGGCCTAAATTATTTATTTCTCTATGGATAGTGCTTCTAACTCTATCACATTTTATATTTGTAGTTTTTCTGACAATAATCAACCCATCGTCTCGATACAGGCCTATCTCACCGACATCTATGTCCTTATTATTGTTATATTATATAAGATATAGAGACCAACAAGGTCAGTTACTCGGCGGAATCTAACGAGCCCATTGAGACGCCGAAAAATTCATTTTGCCGATTCTTAGTTCACTGCTCGCTGTTACTAACCAGGAACGTAGTTTGGCACTTGTTAATAATTCGGATGTCATCATCCGAGGTATTTCTTTGTTTTTTGTTTTTGTTTTGTTTTGTTTTATTTTTTGTTTTTTCTTTTGCAAATCAATGGCTTTTTTAAAAAGATTATTTGTGATTGATGGGTAATAATCGCATATATCAAACTGTACAAAACACATTTATTCTTATTGGCAATATATTTTTTTATTATTACATTTTCACCCCAAGCAAGGCATATTGCCACTTTGTTGTAGGGGGTTACTATCAAGGACATGTGCATCAGGGGTACTGTGTAGGGAGTTGGGCAGCAAGATCTTGGTTCACGTTGCACTTGAACTTCTGCATGTCAGTACAGTTGGGGAAGCAGGGACCCGGCAGGGAATTCCAAAGTCTAGCTGTCCTGGGGAAGAAACTGCTGGAGTAAAAGGCTTTCTTACATCTAGGTATCTTTACTGTGAAGGGGTGGGATTTAGCTGCTTGTCGGGTTGGTCAGGGGGAACAAGTGCTTGCAGTTCGTCAGAGAATTCACCGTTAAAGTACTTGTAGAAAAGGCAGAGGGATTTCGTCGATGGGACAGGGGCTGAAGTTTAGATAACAGTTCAAGACCTATCAGATTGGCGACTCTCTTTTCAACCTTGTCTAGGAGCGAGAGACTAGTGGTAGATGCACCAGCTCAAATATGACAACAATACTCCATACATGGGCGAATGGTGGCCTTATAGAGGTATAGGATACTTTCGGGCGTTTCTAGCACGGTAGAGAGAACCTACCTTCTTCGCAGCGGTCCTGCCGATACTCTCGATGTAATTCTTCCAACTCATGTTTCCTGAGAGCGTTAGGCCAAGAAGTTTAAAGGATGTACTTTCAGATAAAGAGTCATTGCTCATTGCTATTGGTGGCAGAGAAGGTTTCTTGTAATTATTGAAGGAAACGAGTTTAGTCTTGGCAGCATTGAATGTGACCATCGATTTCTGTCCCCATTCCACTACGGATCGGAGATCATCCTCTAGTGCTTCTTCCATTTCTTTAGATATGTGTTCATTTGTTTTTCTGTCGTGTCTGTTATAGAGTGTGGTGTCGTCAGCATATATAACCATCTTACAGGTAATTTTGTCAGGGAGGTCATTTATGAATATTAGGAATAACAGAGGTCCCAGGATAGACCCCTGACGCACTCCCACATTTATATCGTATTGTTTAGATGTACGACCGTCGAGGACAGCCTGGATTTTTCTCTTATCTAAGAAAGATTTAATTATGTCATGTATTCTTCCAGTGATACCATATGATATGATTTTCCTGAGAAGACCTTCATGCCATACCCTGTCAAAAGCCTTAGATATATCTAGAGCAACCGCTTTACCCTCTCCAGCTTTGTCCAGTGACTGGTATATACGTTCTGAGATTACAGTTGGGATGTCAGCTGTTGAACGAGCTTGTCTAAATCCATATTGTTGGTTAATCAGAAGTTTAGCATCTGTAATGTGATGGACTAGAGCGTGGTTAATTATTGTCTCAAAGATTTTGGCGAAAAGTGGGAGGAGGCTAATGGGGCGATAATTGATAAACCATTTGACATAGATTAAATTGCTGTTTCAAATTCAGATTGATTCTTTCAAAGATTTTCTTACTAATCCTACCGATCCCGGGTCGCGTGGGATTGATTAGTCTTGTTGTTGGCTTTGTAATAAAGTTACATGGTCCTTAGGATATAGACTGAGGATATAGACTAAAAAGTCTAATACATGCCACTCACTACACTCACCGTGTTTTTTATGCCTTTCTTAAAAAATTGAAATAACGAGATTTAAGGACCGGGACAAACTATATATATATATATATATATATATATATATATATATATATATATGTGTGTGTGTGTATATATATATATATATATATATATATCAGTTCATTTTTTATTTATCAGTGCTTCTCTTTCTACTTGTTCTCTATCCCACTGTATACATATATATATCATTATATCTGTTTGTCTAGATATGAAAATCTACCTTTTTACTTATTCTCTCACTCTCTATCTCTTTTTCTTTCTCTCTCTCTCTCTCTCTTTCTATCTATCTATTTGTCTATTTATGTTTGCGTGTATATATATATATATTATAACTTTCTCTTTCTCTATCTTTGTATATATGTGTGTGTGTGTGTGTGTAAATATATATATATACATATATATATATATATATTTATACAGATTTATATTCCTTTTTAACTATTTTCGTATGATGTTTTTATTATTTTACAGTCATCTTTTTTTCCTTATTTTTCTTCTAATTTTCCGTGCAATCTTTATTATATTATTTTATTCGTTTTTTTTTTTTTTTTTGTTATCTAGTTTTCTGTTTTCTTCTCCTCCCTGTCTGTTCGTTTCACAAATCGACGGCCGTGTTTATTCCTGTCTGAATAAAACTCATGTTTTTTTCTTCCGATCGAGATATTGGCCACAAGCCAGCAATTAGCGATTTTGTCACTTCCACATGCGACCTCAACGAGGCTCGCAAATTAACTGGAAGAGCGCCGAGGAGATGAACAACAATACGGAAGACGAACATGGCGATAATAGTCTAAGATGGAGATCAAGTGGCTGGAGGAAGATGGATCAAGGGTCATGACTTGTGGACGCAGTGGAATGCAATACAACGCTGCTTCCGTTGAGAAGACTTTTTTATACGTTTATTTATTTTCACTTAGCTTTTTTGCGTAATGTCCTTTTTTATTTTATTCTTTTTTCGTTAAGAATTCTGTGATACAGCAATCATCAGCCATTTCATTTAAGTGATATTGCGTGTCAGGTGTAAGAGTCTATTATTCAAAACCAGCGACGGGTTGGGATTCAGGCGACACTGCGCGCATGCGTGTATATATGGTGCAACTAAAGTTCGTAAATTGTCGGCCATGACAGTTTTTGTGCGTTTGTGAATGAAACAATGCATCTTCGGGGTTTTTTTTTCTTCCTATTTCTGAATATGTGAGAGTGCTTATTAGTGATGGGACGATTCCAATATATTTATCGATTCCAATACAATTACCAATTTTATTCTAAATTGCTGATTCTGATACAATTATCGATTCCGATTCCGATTCTTCTGAAATCTCTCAACATTATACTATGGAGATTGTTTGTTTTTGATTATCGCAAAAGCTCATGTAATATGGTCGACCAGTTTACTTCATATGTACTTAACTTTGGAAATGAAATTACAACTTGAACTTTTCAACTTTCTAATGGCTCTCTAAGGTTTTGATTCATATTTCGGCCAATGTCAAAAGTATTATTTTGGCTTGTTTGTTTTTTGCAAATAATGATTTAGTTTATGATTTTCGTGGCAACAACTGATACAGTATTTATTAAAAAACAAATTAACTTTTATTACAATGTTTTCGTTTTTATTTCGAATATATTAATTAACAAATTATATAATCAAACGACTTTAAATTAGGTCAGTGCAAAAATCTTTGTCTGTTTGTAGAAGCGGCATTTAAAACAATCGTAATTTGTTTGCGCAAACATATCACCATGATTAATTTATATCTTTTTTCTTTCAAATTATTGAATCATCTTTTATATTTTTCTTCGGTATTCTCGCCGATATTGACCCAAAAACGACCTTCTTTACTAAACAGTAAGGAAGTCATTTTCCATCATTATAATGCTCGTCCTTACACAGCACTACTGACCAAATCTTGCCCCATCCTACATATTTTCCTGGCTTGAGTGGGATTAATATTTCACATACAAAACTAAGGTATTTACAAGCGAGGTGTTTATAAGCTCGTTGAATAATGAAATCAAAGGTCATCATAGTTATGAATACAGATTTTCAAAAGCAAACAGTTTTTCATTTTTAACATGAAATTTTAATTCGACAAAAGTTTTTTACGCCCAATGTATATTCATTGTTTTTTCAGAAAATTGTTTTGATTCTTTTTCATTTTATATAAGAAATTAAACCTCATAATAATGACGTATCCAATGTGGTATACTACCGAATACATTGTCTTATAGTACGATGATTGATGAGTAAGTTCTGCCGTGCCAATTATCTAATGTGCAAAAACAATGGGCGCATTATTTTTGCACTTGTATACCGGTCAAAATGTGAGACGAAACACTTGGCAGCCAACAACAAAGTTAAAATCTTCAAGAGAACCGAATTACAATATGGTGTTTATGTTTCTGCTTGTTTTTAGATGAGGGTTGTTAATTTGTATTGCTGCCCAAAAGGATCGTGACGTAATGGATAAAGATCTAACTGACATTCTTGTGAAGCTCGAGGCTCAAGTCTTATATAAGGAGTGGAATTACTTAAGACTTCTATCCAGTCATGGCTGGCGGAATAAAAGCATGTTACTTCTGCGGATTAAATAATTCCGTTCGAAATTCTATACAGATTTCTGAGTTCGAATACAATATGAGTCGTCACTTTTTTTTTTTTCAGAAATATTAAGTAACCGTTTTTTTGGGGGGGGACACATTAACTCGCACTAACTTATACTACACGTAACTAAATTAAGTCAACGCCTCTATTCTTATTGAATACTAGCTAAAGTAACCGGCGTTGTCAGGTTGTATATGATATATTTGAATATTTTTCCTCGTACAATATAATAAAATAGATTAAACAAAACATAAATTCATAATGGTGAATACATGTTTTCTTTTTCTTGTTATGAAAATCATATTAACGAAAATTAACTACTCTACCCGAAACGAAGTGTCGTTTTAAAATTGATGGACAACAAAGCTGAGAATTTGACCTCTGTATTCGTCTTCGGTCATGATAGATTTCATTCATACATTCATTCATTCATTACAATGAATTTTGAACTTTGTTACGAAAACTGCAAAATGTGAAGAAAGGAATTTTATTCAAAATCTAATTATTTATAATTTTTTAGTTACGAAAAATTATACCTTGCATGAAATTTAACGTCTATTTTGTGTTATAATTGTCTTGTAATTATTTGAATGCAGTAAACGTTTGAGAAAATTATTCTAAAAATCAACAAAACAGAAACACGAACGTGCATGCGAAAATTTGTAAGGAAAATTATATCAGAGAAATAAACCTGTGTTTTGTGTTGTCATAAAGTCCTGTATAAGAAAGCTATATCAGAAAAATTATAAGCAATAAAAACGCACGCATTCTAAAAAAAATACAGTTTTTGTTTGTTTTTAATATTTTCTTATCTAATAAATGAATGTGTGTGTGTGTGCGTGCGTGCGTGCGTGCGTGCGTGCGTGTGTGTGTGTGTGTGTGTGTGTGTGTGTGTGTGTGTGTGTGTGTGTGTGTGTGTGTGTGTGTGTGTGTGTGTGTGTGTGTGTGTGTGGAGGTATAGAATTTATAAATACATTTGAAAATAAGCGGAAATCTCTCAAGAGCCCTTTCGGCCATCATCTCATCAGGAGCAATCGATAGCATTAAAATAATATTAATGACGAAAAAAAGAGAAATGGGGGATCTTTTATAGATTAAAGGTGCAGAAGAGGACGACTAAAACCAATAATTTAATTTAATAAAGCGTGTAAAAAGCGATTAAAATAGCACCGCGAGGAGAAAAATGGGGAGGTGGTCAGATTTCCCCGAAGAGATTTAACGCTTTTAACAATTCCTTCTGCCGGCACAAAGAAGGTTTACGAATTTCGATAGAGACAGATTATAAAATTTTTAAATGATTTTAGAATCCGCTCTATGAAGTATCTAAAACCACTCAATTTTATACTGATTGGCACAACAAGGATTCTCAACCAAAATGTTGGCTAATAGCGGAGTCGAAAACTGTAGGGGAATGGAGACTCAGATCCCACTCTACCCTGTCTAATCTTGGATGGAACGTGCTGGTTTATACGAGTCTGAAAATGCAAAGAAGTCCGCCCGATATAACCAGCATCACACTGGTATTTAAATTGATCCATAATGTTACTATTTTGGATGTAAGGTAAACGATCCTTGCAAAAAGAAGGAAAATCAGGTCTAGTAGTATATACCAAACGCAAGGGAACAGAGCAAAAGCAATTAATAATACTTCTAATAATCTGTTTACTTAATTTTGTACTATTATCCCCTAACGAAAACGTACCTATATACGAATATATATATATATATATATATATATATATATATATTTGTGTGTGTGTGTGTGTGTGTGTGTGTGTGTGTGTTCGTAAATGTAATGTAAAGTCTGAAAAAAACGCACGCATTCAGAACGTTAGCATTTTTGGTACTTGTGCAGTGTACGAATTATGCTGAAAGAATAACTTTATTATTTATAAAGCCATTCTTAACATGGCGAAAGAGGCTTTCTAATTGTACTGCACTTTCATCTAACAATTTAATAAAAAAAAAGAATGATAACATATAAATTTAATTTAACTTTGAAATGTAACATGGTGCGTACACTGCAAAAACACCGAATATTTATTTGAAATTAATATTTGCTAATCTAATTGGTCAGAGAATAATAATAAAAATATATATATAGGTATGTCTTTGTATATTTGAATTAATGTCTGCAATGCTTATTTTTATAAAAATAAAGAAAAATGCATGCATTCGAAAGTGTTAGAGATTTTGACTTGAAAGTAATATTTATTTGCCTAATCGATAAATGAATAATAAAAAAAAGATATATAGGTTTTTATTCGTATTTACAAATTCAAAACCGCAAGTAAAATTTACGTATTATTTCATATTTTTATTTATTAATACAAAGACCTGAAAAATGAGTTATGCCATCGGCTTGAATTCAAATCAAAACATCTACCGTTCCAGTCTGATGTTGTTTTCTAAACAACTTGAAAGAATAAAGCGAATATGAATCTGCGCATAAAAACAAAACTGTCGGCTAGTAGGAATGGTCATTTTGCACGTAAATTTGTCGATGTCTGTACACGATATACATGTATGTAAACAAAAATATTACTCGCTATAAATCATCCTTGGTGTATGAATATTATTTCCTGAGAATTTCAGTGTTATGTGATCAGTAGTTTAAGAGTTTACCTGTAAGATATTTACACACACACATACATGTACTGTTTTATTTATATAGAAGAAAGATAAGGGTCGGCACTGACCACTTATGAAATACGCTTTTATTTTAATTCATGCAGATTTCCTATTTATTATCTCGGCGGTTAATTTTAGTGGGAGATTGGAACGCGGTCCTGGATCCCTATTTAGATCGTGGGAGTAACGTTTCAAGGGCAACTAAGCGAAATTCGGATTTTAAACCATTTTGGGATTTTATCGATAAGTTTGATCTTGTTGATAAGTTCCGGAATGAAAACTCGGGATTTAGTATGAACTTGTACAAGTAACCGGGGTTCCGACTCTATGCAACTTTCAAGTTATATCGATAGGTTCTTAATTAAGTGAGTCGACATAGATGTTTTAGATTGTCAAAGTTTTCATGATATAGTTTATTCGGACCACAGGCTCGTCTGGGTTCGGTTAAACTTAGCGCGTAACCTAGGATGGCTGTTCGACTTGAAAGACTTCGGGATCAGCTTTTACTAACCATGCAGCAGGAACTGACGGGAGCCATAATAGGGAATAAGTGGTGGGGTCATTTGACAAAATTAATTAAGTCCTTCTTTACGATTATAGTCGCCGACTCAATCTTAGCTGTAGGGTAGCAAAAGCGACACTAGACGGTCTATCGATCGAAACATCGCAGTGTCACATTGCCAGACGGATGTACCGTGACCATAAGCGATGGGATTTTGGAAGGTTTTTAATATCATTTTCAGGATCTTATACCAGGGAGCCCGCACTGACAATGGCTCAGTTCGATGCCTATTTGACCGACGTTTCTCGCTTCGATGCGACCAACGTCGCTGGTGTGAAAGTTGTATAAAGGAAAAATAACTCCTAGAGGTTCTGAAACAGGTCAGACTTAACAGAACTCCTGGTCTCGATAGTCTACCTTATAAATTATATTTTAGATTGTCTCCTATCTTCATTCACTTGCTGGCCGTAATATGTAACTCCTGGTTTAGGAACGGGTGTATTCCTCAGTATTTTACCAGGTTGATCCTTTAATTGCTATGCAAGTATAAAAACGGAGGGAGATTATATAGGTAATTTTCGGTCCTTAACGATGTTAAATAAAGAGTTAAAGATTTAGGCCAAGATCTTTGTAAACCGTCTGCAACTTGCTTGCATCGCTTTATAAGTCCTGAACAGATTTGTGTTGTTCAGGGTCAAACAATTCAAAATAACTTGCACGTGATACGCTTTATCATAGAAAAAGTCGGCATTGAAGCCATGCTGATCAATTTAGATCAGTCCAAAGTTTTCGATAGGGTCGGTCATCGTTACATAGAGGCTGTTCTTTCTTCAGTTGGATTTGATCTTCAGTTTCGCTCCTGGATTCGCCTTCTGTATGCAAAACCTGGTGCGCTGGTGGAGGTGAATTGCGTGAGGTTGAAGTCTTTCAATTTGCCCAGATCAATTCGTCAGGGTTGTCCGCTCTTACTGATATTTTATGGCTTGCGTTGGAGCCATTCCTTCGCAGGTTTAGGGTGAACCCGGTCCTTCACAGTATTACTCTGCGAGGTGCTTGCACCACGAGTAAGTACTCCACCTATGCCGACAACGTGGCTGCTTGTAACGAGAAGTGCTGAGACTAAGGTTGTCGACAGGGAAATAAGACAGGGGCCAAAATCAACTGCAATAAATCTGTGGGCTTGCCTAGTGGTACTTGGGGGGTATACCCCTTCAGAGGCCTTTTGACTGGACAGATGGTCCTTGCAAGATACTTGGCGTCTGGCTTGATTCCGACCTCTAGTTGGAGACAAATTATCGGAAGTATTGGAAGCTTTTCAGGCCACCATTTATGGTTCCTGAGAAATCTAACTTTAAAGGGACGGGCGGAGGTCTGCAATTCACACATTTATTCTCGTATTCTCTACTGTCCCTTGATTTTAAAAGCAGTTTTGCGTGTGCCAAGAACATTACAAGCTGGAGAAAAAACTCTTTTGCACGTACATTTAATGGTATTCGGCAGTTCAAATGAAAACTTTAATTTCAACCCTAGTCGTCTAAATTCCTACACCTGCTGGTTTGTCGTACTATTTTCCCCTCGACTATCGTCAAGATTTCACTTTCTTTGAGCTCCTAGTAGCGGTTCACTAGTGCTGTTTTCCATTATTGCTTGTGCTTTTGTAGTCGTAATATCTGCTTTTAAAATCAAGGGAGGTCATATCTACGTAATATTAGTTATTATTCGGGTGTTTTGGCATATATTCTTGTCTGGTAAACGATGCTTTTAGGCGTTTATTTTGTAGTGGATAGAGTGTGCGAGTTATACCATTGTTATAACTTTTCTGACCATTGTTAGCACTTTTATTTCTATTAGGGTGGTTGCTATTTGGGTTTAGTCTCTTACTATATTTAATGATATTTTCTCCTTTATGTTATTTTTGTTGTGATTATGTTGGCTACTTTTCTACTAATTTTGTTATTATTTTCACCAATGCTTTTATTATCATTATGTGCTTTAATTATCATCTCAAAGTTTTCTCAGCAATTATAGGACAGCTTTCGCCTATTTTTATTGACTATTTTATATAAGGAATTTATGGGGAAGTATTGTTCGATGAGATTTAGGAAATTCTTAGCGAATTTTGTTTTTAAATCTGATTCTGATTATGCGGCAGTGTATACCAAATTATTTTTTTCCTATTTTTAGTATTATAACTATTGGTGACCTGTTGTCTATATTTAAACTCTAAAAAAAGTGGTTACCATAAAATCGTCGAAATTAAATATGGAAAGCATATTCTTACAACTAGAAATGAATCTTTTCTGCCTCCCTTGCAAAACATTCACGGCAAGAACCCACTTTGCCATTACAACAGAAACAGCTTTTCCTGCGATGGCCAAGCAAACCTTCAACAAGATGTTTTTCTGTACACTAATACGTTGTCTTTTTCAAATCCCAATTCAACATATTCCTGTCATAAAGTTTCTCTACAAGTAACCACACACGAACAGTAACTTCCATCAACCATCCTAAATCCTATGATGAGCTTTTTTACTTTTCAATTTGCTACCATTCCATTTTATTTACCCTTATTCTAGAATGGCCGAAAAAGGGTTGGTATGCCGTAAAACTGACAAACAAAACCAAACCAATACAAATTTAATAATTCTTTTAAATTAAATTATTTAAAAATAAGAACATTTCTAGATGAAGCCTCATGTCCTAAATAAAGAGTTTACGATTATGAGCCCTTAACATTGACAATGCCTTCAAATATGTATCATTTGGGGACTTGTTTACTGTTGTTTCTTTTTTTCTGTTTCTCCCCCCTCCTTGTGCAAATTCTATAAAAGAAGCCAATTGTATTCGAAACGGTGTGACTTGTAAGTATGTACGCGTTTACTGAGACGACTATTTTTGACAACTATCGCAATTACATATTGTCAAATATAAACAACACTAATTTAAAATTGCTAATTCTCATGAAACTCGTGTATGTGAGTAAAGGACCTTAGCTCCGTCAATGCTGAAAAGTATGCATTATTCGAGGATGTTGTGTGGTGTTTTTATTTCTGTGCATTTTCGGCAGCCTCGTAACTTTCGCTTCCGTTATTTTGTTCTTTAGTCCTCACACTCCATGAAAGATGAATTTGACAAAAGGCAGGAGAATTGCTGTTTTCTGAATCGGAGTGTATTTATATCATAGTTATCGTTGACTCGTTTTAGGCATAAAGTACAATTTTTAGCATCTTAAGTCGTTTAATGCCTTGTTTGGGGGGTTTATATTTAAAAAATCTCTATGAAATAAACCAATTGTATTCTTAAAGGTAAGACTTATAAGTATCTACCCGTTTATTAGATTGAATGTTTGTAAGTATATGACCATAGAACCGGTAATACTTACAGGTATGCATTATTAGAGGGAAGTCTCTTGGTGTTTGGCAGCCTCATCACTTTGCATCTCTTATTTTGTCCTTTAGTCCCCACATTCAATGAACGATGTTTATTGCAAAGAGAGAAGAATGGCTGTTTTCTGAGTTGGAATCGCACACTTATCTTACATTGCACACTTATCATTGGCTGATGTTTTTTACTTTTATAGCCCCTTGCATCAAGTGTCTTCAAGCCTTGTCTGGGGCGATTTCCGCAAAATAATTTTGTTCGTAAGAGTGAGACTTCTAACTTAAGTGTTTATAAGTATAGTACCTTAGCACCGGCAATTCTTAAAAGTATGTATTATTCGAGGGGCTAGGTGGTGTTTTTCTGTTTGTTTTTTTTTAGATTTTATATAAACTTTATCAAAAAACCAGTGAGAGTTGTTTGTATGTACACGTTATTTATTCTTTTGACAACAGTCATCGTAATTACATATCGGTATGAGAAATATCGGTCTATTGAAACAGGGGACGTACATTTCAGCTCATGCATCGCGCCCAAACCATCGCATTTCTCCTTTGACGCAATGACAAAGAAGCCTCAAAATTTATTTGACAGCATTCTTTATTGACCATACTGTGATGCCATATTCATACGTTGAGAATTATGACTGTAATATTTATAAGTACAATAAATTTTCTGCGAGAAAAAAATATGGGTAAATAGAAATCTAAAAGCATCAAATAAATACCGACTAGTTCACAACGTAATTATCAATAGTTTTTTTTTTTGTTGTTGTTTTTTTTTCAAATTCTTTTAAATCTTTCCTTTGTTATTACAGTGACTGCAGTTCTGGACAGATCTGCCTTTACGAAATATTATAGCCAACGAAAACAAAAAAGATGCGCCAAGAATCTCATATAATACAATAACTGGTGCATTGCATTGTGGGAATATATTTTCTCTTTTCGCCAAGTGTTGCGATTAATGGCCAGTGCTTTGTCCTTTGTGTGCATGCGCATCAACTTAAATTAATGGAAATAAAAAAGGGAGACAAAAATTGGCTGTTATTTGGATTATATTTATTGAACTAACATACATTCTATTACTAATTTTCATTTGTTATATGCATTTAGTAATATAGCTACTCGGCGTAAATAAGATCAATAATGTAGAAATTCAATATAAATAACGAACACCTTTACTCACTTTTCTCAATATTCATTATAATATATTGCTCGCAATACACGTTATTATAAAACTAAGGTGGTTACTAACAAGATGTTAACGTTTCTTTCGTATTGAATTCCGACCAAAAAATCAGCAGATTATAAAAATTATGTTGGGGTGATTAATTGAAATCGAAATAGGGAATCGGAAAAATTTGATCTTTTTAAGATTATTATGTTCATCGGAATCGGGACAAAATTGTGCCTATTTTCCGGTACCAAAAAACGAGTCTTTTAATTGTTTTTTTTTCTTTTGTTTTTTTTTCTTTTTGTTTTCTTTTTTTGTTTTGTTTTGTTTTATTTATTTTTTTTTTTTTTCAGGGAGAGGTAAACTTAATTTTCCACTGCTGGTATTAATGATGAAATAATTAATATTCTTGAAACTAAAAATTTATAAATCATCTCCCACAAGTGTATTTTTCGTTTGTGAAAATATGTGCACATATTACATGTTTTTTGCAATAATCCAAACAATTAAGATTAACAAGTCTATGACTAAATATTTACATATTTTTAAAGGATTGGAATCTGTAATTGTATCGGAAGCAGGATTTTAGAAAAGAATCGGCACTTGTAACGGAATTAGAAAAAAATATTGGAATTGTCCCATTATTAATATAAAAAAATGTATGTAAAATGGGCAAATGAAACATTTCTTTAGCACAAGCGTGGATACCTGGCGTCGCCCAGTGACATGGGTAATAAAATAAAACAGTTAAAAACTGTGTGTAATATCATTTCTTTCCAACTTATCTCTCCCTCTCCCTCTCCCCTCCCTCTCCCTCTCCCTCTCCCTCTTCTCTGTATCACTCTCTATCTATCTACGTTTATCCCCTTTTTCTCCTCTTTCCGTCATTTCTCCCTTCTAACTCTAATTTGTCTTTCCTGCGCATTTCCTTCCCCCGTTGTTCTCACTTTCTCTCCCTCTTTCTATCGCTTTCTTTTTCTTTGGTAACTATAAATAAAATTGCTTTATATGTCTACCCTCCTCTTGATTTAATTTAGTTCCTGATATAAAGTCGGTTTCACAAAAGAATAAATATTACAATTACATTGTAATATTTTTTAAGTCATTGAAATAAGTTTTTGAAATAGTTTTAGCGCGTTTCGGACGTTTTTTTTTTTTTTCTGAAGAAAGTTTGTCAAATATTCAAAATGTAAAATATTTAAAATGTATTTTAACGTTTGCTGACCCTTTTTATGATAGGAGATGGTTTCAACAGGCGGGAAGATTTGTACATGTTTCTAAATGCGTTCATGAGTGTATTTCTCCCCTTCTCTTATTTATTGGGGATCAGTACATGCTTACCGAATGTTGTTGTTCTTTGCTTTTTACGTTTTTCTTTTGTCCTTTTCTTTAATTATTTTTCTTTTTACTTGCGTGGAGGTGTGGGTGCATTGGTGTTTGATCATATAAGTGTGTGTGTGTGTGTGCGTGTGTTCGTGCGTGGGTAGGGTGTGTGTGTGTGCGTGTATGTGTCTGCGTTTCCTTGTATTAGTTTGTGGAATGTGTGTCATAGTTTGAGTATGCTTTGTCTATAATTCCTTTTTTGGTAAGGGTTATTATTCAATTTTGATTTTTAGATTTTAATTTCTTTGCATTATGATTTGCTTGTCGACATTGTTTGTTCTTAGTATGGTACTCTTGTCGTTCATTTTACGAAAGGTAAATTCGTGTTATGAGTGGGAGAAGGAGGAGTACCGGGTAAACCATTTATAATTTATGGATGGCTTTAAGTGGTATGCAAAGGACAAAGACCCGCTAAATATGCGTGTAAGGACTATTCAAATGTTCAGTAATGACATGTGTATGGAATTTGGCATGAAATTTAAAAGGAAAAGTTTGTGAAAGTAAAGGAATAAAATTTTGAATGGGGAAATGATAAAAGAGGTTGGAGAAGAAGGATACATAAACTTAGAAATTGTGGAATTAGATAAAATAAAAGTGTTGCATAGTAGAGGGTGTGCATATTATGAACCTTATCTCAGTGTGTATATATATTTCAGGGTGTATATCGTCGAGTACGTATATATCGAGACCGTATATATCGCCGTGTGTATATTTTTAGAGTGTTTATCTATTTCAGAGTTTGTGTATATATATCGAAGATGTGTTTATTGCTATTGACATATGACGGGATGCATTTTAACAAGGGGGGTACATTTATAACAGAGGCTCAGACATTTATATTCTTGGTACATCATGGCGACTGTGATGATAATTCTTTTATCATATTATAATACGGAGCTGAGAGATATGATGCAACAATTCTTTTAAACACATATAGAGGGGAGAGTCATTATTGATGATGGTGGCGGGGACACATAATACTTGGAAGGAGTTATACAAAGATCATCGACAGATTATAGTCAAAACACATTTACCTTTCTGCTGTAATGACGACAACGAAGACAAACAGTTTACAAATATATGATGATTCTTTATTCTACCAGCTGGTTGATTGATGAATCCAAAAACACAAGCTCTTACGATTTCACGGGTTCATCTCCCCCTCCCACACACACACACACCTTCGCCTCCAAGGAGTGTCAGCTCCCAGTCTGACCGACTCTCTCTCTCTCTCTCTCTCTCCCTCTCTCTCTCTCTCTCTCTCTCTCTCTCTGAGTCCCTTCTCTAACTCTCTGGTTCTGCTTGTCACTGTCTCGAACTCATCCAAATATATTGCAAATTTCTTTCTTTATGATGTCACAGGCGGCCTTCGACACATGAAATTCATTCACGTTGATTTCACCTATGTATGTCCAAACACGCTCTTAGCAAACAAAGAAATTCCTAAATGAATTGTTTCATTTATAACCTATTTATTTTATCATTATTTCTAAACTGCATTCTTCATATCTAACTCAGACACAAATAATATTTAGTTATTTCCAAGAACAATGACAATCGTTATACATTCCTAGCATTTCAATATGTATTCTTTTTTAACTTTTCTTACTGGGTTCGATTGTAACCTTTTCCAAATATCATTTTCAAACTTTTTTGCTCCTTTAATTACTTGGGTCTGTCCCTTTACATATAATAAAAGAAGCTGAAATGAAGGAAATAATAGAAAAAGAACACAAGAGAAGATTACAGTTGTTGTTTTTTTTTTAGTCAGTATTGAATGGAAGAAACGAAATATTAGCAATAAGCATATTGGTAGTAGCTATATTCTAGAAGGGTTATTGGAGAGTGATAATGTGAGATTATTGTGGGGTATGAATATCAATGTGGTAATGCGATTGAAGCAAGGAGATCAGATTTAGTCTTGTTGGAAAAAAAAAGAACGCAGTGGCAATAATACATATATTGATATAGCAATGCCAGCTGATATGAATGTGGAGTAAAAAAATGAAACGGTCGAAAAGTATCAAGACATGAAAAGGGAGACAAAAAGATTGTGGCAGTTGAAAAAGGAAGAAGGTGTATCTATTGTGATGGGAACCCTGGAAAATGTGACAAAAGGATTGAGAAAATTGTATTAAAAAATTGAGATTCATTGGACTAGTGGAGTACTTCAAGAGTACCGCCAAAATCTTGCAGAAAGTGTCAGAAAACTGAGAAAAATGTGCTGATAGCCTATGTTCATTTGTTATGATCTGGCTATCAGTATAGAATCGGCAATATCAACAGCAAGACACAAAAAATAATAATAATAATAATAATTATTATTATTATTATTATTATTATTATTATTATTATTATTAATTTTCATCATCATCATCATCATCTTTTAGTTTTATAGGCTTTTTGGTTGTTATTCTGCTCAGTGAAATTTGATTTCTTACAGCGGACATTCCCGTCGGATGGCAAAGTTAAAACGAATAGCAACAAATCTTTACGCGGATAAGAAATAAAAACAGCAAAAGAAATGAATTACTTATTACGATTATTCACACTGCATTCAAATGTGTCACGCTTTTGTGGTTGTAATTTTTACGCTTGGCTCATAATTCGCAATAAATTTTGACGATCACATGTCACATGACGATTATGTCTATAATTCTTGTTTAACAAAGGATTTATCGAAGAAAAATGCGATGCTCATTAGGCGGAGGTGTGGAGGGTGTTTTTCTTCTCTGTTTCTTTCTAACCGTTCTTCTATTATCTGCATTTCATTTTCTTATTGTGGCCGTTGTTATAGGATCAAAACGTAATGAAGAAATTATAGTCCTGAAGGATAAAAAAAATGAATAAATAAAACTGGATATTGCTTGAGAAGTACTCGGGCGGAAAACAAAAGTAAAACGAAGTTTAAAAAAATGTATAAAAAAATATAATAAAAACAGCGGATATGAAATAAACTTTTTTTGTAAAAAAGAGAAATAGCTTTAAAATATACGATACAAATTCCTATAAGTATAAAAAGCGAGAATGTTGCAAAGAGGAAAAAGCAAAAATTTCAAAATCTCGCGTTGTACAAGTCATTAAACTCTTAGTAATTACATGTCAAGCAAGGGACATAATTCATGTCGACAAAAAAGATGTCGGAAAAGATTTTTCTTGTTTTTGTTTTGTTTTTTTGTTTTTAACTTATTTGATTCTTTGCATCTATACTTTTCTTTCTGCTACTTAAGATGCGTCCTCACTGTAAGGGTATGTTTGCCGATCCGTCACATTTCAGTTTGAAATAGCATTTTCACTACTAATCACGTAGAGTGATTGGACGTATCATATTTTAGATATGTCCAATCATTGTTCGAATTATTTGGATTCTTCAGGTTACTGTTTTCATCTTGAGTGTTATTGTCATAACGTCCGTCAATAAGATCTCCGACCTTCTTCAGATATATCTTCTTGAACTCGGGAATTTTTCTGTAGACCTCGGTAATCTTTCTTTGAAACTTGGGGATGTGCACAGAATTTCAGAGACTTTTATTTAATTAACGAGTGTAGCATGCTCTCGTTCCGTCAGCCATAGTTTAACAGAAATCCTAAGCAATTCACAATTGTATATTGGAGTGAACCTATAGAAATGATTCAATTACAACTGAATTTTATTAAGTTTTTATCCACTAAGCCATGGGTCCTTGCGAATTCCCTAGTTCGACATAAAGATTCCCAACTGCATCAAGATATACCTGAAGAAGTTCAAAGATTATATCGACTGAAAGGTTATGAAAATAACACTCAAGATTAGAACAGTAGTCTGAAGAATCCAACTAATACGAATAATTAATCCTCATCTCAAAAATTCATAAAATAATTTCAAACTATCTCTATCAAAATTTATGATCGTCTGTAGGTAAGTCACACTTGTTGGAAAGAGCATTTTCCAATTTTTGCTTAGAATTCACCTTATATTAAAAAAAAACAATAAAGAAAAATTAGTACCCGCGACGGAAGGAAAACATAGTACACCAGAAATTATGTCAATTTATCAAGTAGTTTTATTTTTTAATAAGAAAATTAAATTTTATGGTGAAACTCGCAACGCCATTTTGAAAACCACGAAGGAAAGAAGGGAGATAATTTCAAATAATTAAAAATTGGTCCTCCTTTGAACAGATCTCACATAGTTAAACTTTCATTATACGAACGACGATTTATTGAAGTGGTCGTAACCGAGCACTTAATTAGATCATGACCTCCTCAAACACGAAGTTTCTAAAACTCTTTATGAAATGTTATTTAAATAAGTTCTTTTCTCATGTCAAGTACTGTCGAACATTACAATTATGTCATTTCGTCTTCTCCCATTCCACCTCCTTTATTGTATTCAATTCCAACAAGGGAACTAATTTGCATTCCTGATAAAAAAAAAAAAGTATATATATACGTGAGTGGTTCCAAAAGTAATGCCTTCTTTTTTTATTGCGTCCGAATAAATCAGAGAGGACTTAAAATTGCACTGTTATTATGACTGAAATTACGCATTCGTGACATGAAAGTTTCATGTCTCTGTTGCAGATGTCGATGGTGTAAAACTCTAAACAAGCAGCACTTGTTATAGACGTACGTCAGAGGCAGAAATACGTCACTGAATTCCTCCATACAGAAAAAATTGAACTGATCAACATTTACCGGCGCCTGTTAATATTTACAAAGTCGATGCAGTTGATGTCAGAACAGTAAAATAATAGAGTAGCGATAGAGATGTGCGTGATCAAGTGCGCTCCGGGTGGCCATGCACAGCCACCATCTAATCGCTCGTAAAAGTGCATTGAAAACGGTGGTGACTATGTCAAAAAATAAATTCAAGAGCACAAAATGTCGCTCGTTTCAATGGTATCATTCCTGTTTTCGTAGCTCTTCAACTCTTTTAGTTGAACAAATAGGGTATGTTACTCTTGGACGACCCTCTTATATATATATATATATATATATATATATATATATATATATATATATATATATATATATTAAGTGTGTGCGCGTGTGTGTAGATAGAAGATAGATAGATAGATAGATAGATAGATAGATAGATAGATAGATAGATAGACAAAAACAAAAAACAACGTGCTTGTTCATATGTTATATTTTAATGATAATTTGTTAGACGATGTAGCTTTTACAGTGAGCGTCTCTGTGGTTTTATTTTGTTAGTGGACCCTACATGTATTTTTTCTTTTACTAAGAGGAGAGTCAGCGCTTATTAAGGCCCGAAGACCATTTGAGGATAAGAGTCAATGAGTTCCAGATGGCAGTTGCGACGACACCATGATTATCGATAATGGTGGAACTTAGGTAATGTTTGTTTAGAACGACTGAACAGGAATTTATTCACGTAAAACTTGAAAACGGCCATGTTATAATCTGTTGGATTGTGATCTGCTGATGGCCACAGATATATAATAAGTGAAATTGTTAGCAGTTGTTGTAGATAGATGAGTGTCTGCTGCGAATATTCTACGAGAGAGTGGGATTAACTAGAAACTAGTTGAGCACTTGCCATGAAAATAGCGGTAGAGTAGAGAGAGACTCGCTGTTTCTTCTGTGAAAGAGAGATAGTTCTAAGATCTGTGTGAACCTGTGTGTTACATTGATGTACATCCGATAGTGAGGTTCTAATTTGGGAAATTTGAGGAGTATGTAGAAACTACTCAGTGGCAATTACCTACGGTCTACGCTCATCTGGAATCTGAGTACCTTTCAGGATCCCATCTACTGTTACATACTGCCTGGCTCGTTAACGGCATATAAGCCTGTTTTCAATTGTAGATGCAACATTGTTTCCTCATCGTCAAATGTCAAGCTCTCATGCATATATAAAATATTGTGAAGTGTCTTTACATGTATGCATAACAAAAACGATTGGGAGTACAGAACGTCTCGTTTATATCCATGTGTGAAGAGGTGTTTTACATATCCAACAAACAGCATACCTTTTACAGTCATGTTATCTCTTCTAAACAACGCCGAACAATTTGGTGATTTCATGAGCTTTTATTCTTCAATCTCTTCAATTATTCTTTCGGGGTTTCAATTGCAACATAGTCTAACTCTTAACGCACCACACCCACAACTCGTATGTGGATTGCCTCACTTCGTGTCCAGCCGGTTCGAAGGCTGAGACTCGTCTGCAAATCTCTGGGCATTCGGAAACTCTCGTTACGTAATCTCACCCACTATGGGAACTGACGAACCATCCAGTTTTTATATTATAACTTATTTGTTTACTTTTTAAAAATTCTAGTCTTAACTCAAAGCATTCTTTTGTTTTCTTGTTCTTTTTTAATTATTATTATTTCTATTCTAACGGCATTCTCTGCTATCGAAATATGTTGTTATTCCCATAAAATTGTCGCCAGTTCGATTGTCCGTCACTCACACCTCTACAAGGAACATCGACGTTACCCGGGCCATAATATCCAACACTACTAGTAAAACCGGAGTTATCCTAGAAATGATACTAAACTGGTTCGGACACCCTTAGACAAGGTATAAACATTTATCCCTGCCCTATCGACCTTTTTCGGACCATTTCTATTTTTTAACTACTTACCCTACTTCCTAATTCTATCAACTACTCAAAGTTTGAAAGCTTTACAGAATATAGTTTGGTTTGTTTTATTTTGGTTTGTTTTGCGGATTATAACACTATTCTGTGTTATTTAATTATGTTATGCAAAACAACAACAAAAATAAAAATGTTTAATGCTTAATTCAGTAATTTTTGTAAAAGTTCTATGCTTCACGTTCTTTACATCTTGAAAAATTTATTCACGGTGTTTAGTTTGACTGTTTTGTTTTATCGCACATCAACCCTTTTTAGATTAGTTAATGTAGAATTTTATCATTTTGATAAATGTTTTATGTTTCAAGGTCTTTATATTTTCTAATATTTATTTATGGATTTGATTTTGTTGCCAAATCAAGTCATTTTGATGCATTGATGCCGAATCAAGTCATTTTGATAACAGATCATCTAATTCAAGCTCTTTATATCCCCAAGTATTTATTGATGGTTTTTGGGTTTGTTTGGTGGTTTTAATGGAATATCAACTTTTGTCAGGTTCTCGAATCCAGTTATTTTGGGGAAAAGATTTTATGCTTCAAGTTAACCATATTCACACACACACACACACACACACACGCACAAACATATATATATATATATATATATAAAGTAGTAGCGTTCGTGTGTGTGTGTGTGTGTGTGTGTGTGTGTGTGTGTGTGTGTGTGTGTGTGTGTGTGTGTGTGTGTGTGTGACTCTTACATCACTGGACCGATCATGACCAAACCTGGCATAATGGTTCCTCACCTTGTGATGGTGCACAGCATTTTTCAAGATAAAGGTTAAAGGTCAATATCATAGCCTATGTATATATACTCCCCTACAGCCCACACCACTGGAGCGATCATGGCCGAACCTGACATGATGATGGTCTCCGACCTAAAGATAATGCACACCTTTTTCTCAAGGTTAAGGTCAAAGGTTAAAATCGGGATTTTGCTGTACTCTCTGGTACTTGTGAAGCGGGTACTCGAGCATACAGAAAAGCGCGGGTATCTTTGCTAGTCTTCAAATATTTATTCATTGTGTTTGGTTTGGTTGTTCTGTAGAGGAAAATTGTAGTGAAGATATTTTCAGCGCTTTCATCGTAGTCGCCATTATAACATCCATCTTTTTCACCAAAGTCCACTTTCTTTTGTCTGAAGCTTACTGAAAGGAGTTGATCTGACCCTCTACTACAATCTTCAGGTTGGATCTAAGCATGGAGCACACATTTTTCACATTGTACTTCAAAAGACTCCTTAACACTAATTTGATCTTGGTATCACTTCGATATTGTTGTTGTGGGTTTTTATAGCTTTTGATTGCTGATTATCATTCATTCATTTCATATGAATCAGATGATTATTTTCTCATTCGTTGACCCGATATCTTTCTAATTAGACTTCTTTCTAAATAGATATCAAGTACTTCAGAGAGGGACTAAGCGAAGATTACCAACGTGCCTAAGTGAAAGTGTTTCTAAGGAACGAGCTGTATTCGAACTTAACATATCAAAGTTGTCAGTTCATGTTGCTAAAATCTTAGTCACTGTCACATCATTGTTGTTGCAGGCGATAAGGTCAGTGCCTTTCTCAAATGCGTTTCGCACATAATAGTCCATTGAATTTCAATGGGATGCATTGAAGGGCCGGATATTTGGATTGTTGAAGGTTGTGGAAGTTCTCAGACAGTCGCTTATGAATATTCTCGAAGGTATAACACGGAAGTAAGTCTTCTTGTCACACGTATTGCTTTTCCATAGCTACCTCCTACATGACAATATTGGACAGCAACATAACCATCTGAAATGAGTCTGATCCCTGTCTAGTACAACGATGCGGTGTGTCTTTCGTTAAAAACACTTAAAAAGCATCTTAGTTTAATCTTCATGATGCGCGCGGTTTCATATAGACTAAAGCTTTGCCATCTGTTGTATCACTGATCCCGAGAAGAACGAGGCCCTCCATGGCTACACTGAGTGTTTGACTATATTGAGAATTTGGCTGCCATAAAGCGGTTCTCTTGAGCCTTGTTGGGTAGTGGTTATCGTTGGTAACTTAAATTAGTTAAGATGCTTGTTCGACACTTTCTTCGTAGTCGTGACTACGACACTCATCTCTCTCGCATTTATTTCTGGATCTTGCCGCACCTTTTTGCGGTTTTTCAACGTATTTCACTTTTTAAATCTGGTGCAAAATCATCATGATGTTGGTCATTCTCCTTCAATATTCCAATGTTTTCTAAACCCATCAATAGCGCATAGAAACAACTATACATTTCACTTTGTCGAATTAGATTTACGTAAACACCCGGAAAGGGTGAGCTGTTATTAAACAGTATTTTTAAGTTATCTGAAAGTATTTATCCTTATGAAGAATTATTTAGCCGACCACGCGTTGCTGTGGCTGAGTTTATGCAAATGGAAACCTCCCCACCAAAAAAAAAGACAAAATTAATATTTTAAGAAGGAATTAGGGTGGTAAACCGTTTTTTTTTTTTCATTCTAGAAAAATATCCGTAAGTTAATTAATACAGAAAATGGTTTATGTATTTATTTGTTTGCGAACTGTTATACTCATCTCCTATAGTTGTTATTTCACGGTAATCTGTGAATATGTAAGTAAATGCAGAATGAAAAGTAGGCAGTTGAATTTAATTTAGTGTTATGTTTTTTTCTTCGGCATAAAAAGAAATGTAAAAAGCGAGCGAGGGAGGAGAAAGAGAGAAAGAGAGAAAGAGGGGAAAATAGAAACTGGCGTCTATAATGTTGACGCCGTAGAATGTTTTATTTATCTTATTTCGGCAGAAAAAATTTAAGAAGCGAGCGAGTGAGCGCGAAAGAGAGAAAGAAAGAGAGAAAGATTAAATAAAACCTGGTGTAGATAACGTTGGCGCGGTAAAATGTTTTATTTTTATTTCGACAGAAAAAGAAATGTACAAAGCGAGCGAAAGATAGAAAGAGCGGAAATAAAACCTGTTGTAGATAGTGTTAATGCTATAAATTTGTTTGTTTTTTTTGTTTTTTTTTGCATAAGAAGAAATATACAAAGCGACCGAGCAAGAGAGGAAATAAAAACTGCTGTAGATAATGTTGATGCCGCGTAATGTTTGTTGATTCTTTTTTCAGCATCGCCGTGTAAAGTTTTTTCTGCGGCATAAAAAGAAATGTAAAAAGCAAGCGAGGTCGCGCGAGAGAGACAGGAAATAAAAACGATTGTAGATAGTGCTGACGCCATAATTGTTTTGTTATTTTTTCGGCATAAAAATAAATATTTAAAAAATATAAAATATTTCCTCCTGTATCAGAAAACACGCTATGTGATATACGTATATCTGTACGTGATGTTGCGAAGCTAATCAAAAACCTTGATTCGAGTAAAGCAACTGGCCCTGATGGTATTCCAATTATAGTACTCAAAAAACTTCAACCTGAATTAGCGCCCATACTTACAAAACTGTTTAAACGTTGTCTTAAGGAGAATAGTTTCCCATCTCCCTGGAAAATCTCATCAGTATGCCCTGTATTTAAGAATTCAGGGGATCGCTCATCCCCCTCTCAGTACAGGCCAATAAGTCTCCTGTGCGTCATGAGTAAGTTGCTAGAATCTGTGTTAAATACAGAAGTAATCAAACATCTCAACAAAAATAACCTTCTTAGTGACACTCAATATGGTTTCCGTTCTGCTAGATCTACAGCAGATGTCCTTACAGTTATATCGCATAGGATTAGCAAATCTCTCGACGGTGGCAATCTTTCTAGGGCAATTGCTCTTGACATATCTAAAGCCTTTGATAGGGTATGGCATAAAGGTTTACTTCATAAGATCGCTAGCTATGGTATAGCTGGAAAAGTCTTCTCAATTATTAAATCATTTCTTTCTGATAGGTTCATAAGAGTAGTAGTTGAGGGGCAAAAATCAGAAGCTCACAGTATTAATGCCGGTGTCCCTCAGGGATCCATCCTGGGCCCAACTCTTTTCCTGATCTACATTAATGATCTTCCAAATCATATCCTTACATCATTTGTAGACATTTATGCTGACGACACTACCATTTATGGTACCACATCTAAGACAGTAAACGACCAAGTTCTCTCCAATTCTCTCTCCTCTGATCTTGAGCACGTAGTACAATGGGGAAAGGAGTGGCTGGTTACTTTTAATGCATCTAAAACCAAGCTTCTCTCTTTACATCATCAACATTCTAATCCACATTTGTCATCAATTGAAATGAATGGCTCTCGTCTTCAGGAGGCCTCAAGTTTTGACAAGCTTCTGGGCTTGACCATTACTCCTGATCTTAAATGGAACACGTATATCAAATCTGTTGCCAAGGCCGCTGGAAAAATGGTGGGATCTTTCTATCGATCCAGTAGATATCTCACTGCTGATGCTATTCTCTACCTATATAAGAGCCAGGTACGTCCAAGGATGGAATACTGTTGCCACATCTGGGCAGGAGCTGCTAGAAAGGACTTGTCCTGCCTTGATAGAGTTCAAAATAGACTTCGTAGCCTCGTAGGAGATGTCCTTTTCTCCTCCTTGCAACCTCTATCTCACAGAAGAGATGTTGCGAGTTTGTCTCTGCTGTATCGTTATTTTCATGGAAAGTGTTCAACTGAGCTTCAATCTTTGGTCCCCCCTCGCCAAACTTTCACAAGAAACACTCGTCTAGCTGTAAACACTATCAATAATTTCCCCCACTCTTTATCTGTGCCTAAACCTAAACGTAGATTCCATGAACAAAGCTTCTTTCTTAGAACTGCACGCCTGTGGAATTGTCTTCCGTTTTCCTGCTTTCCGACTGACTACAATATGGTTGTGTTCAAGTCTAAAGTAAATAAGTTCTTGATGAGCCGTTCCATATAAGTTATTAAATTTACCAAATTTTCATTACTAATGATTACTATATTGACCAATTTCTACTGTACACTCTTTAACCCTTATCCTTGAGTGGCCTCTGGGCCTTGATAATGTGGTGATGCCTTTGTAAAAAAAAAAAAAAAAAAATGTACAAAGCGTGCGAGAGAGGACGAAAACTGTTGTAGATAATCTGACGCCGTGAAATGCTGATTGTTTTTCTTCGGCATCGCCGTGAAAGTTTTTTTCTTCGGCATAAAAGAGATGTAAATGCGAGAAAGAGAGAGCGAGAAAGAGCGAGAGTGAGCGAGATAGAGAAAGAGAGAGAGAGTTGGGAAGAATATATATAGAGAGAGAGGAGGAGATAGATAGAGAGAGAGAAAGAGAAAAGAAATATAAACTGCTGTAGATATTTTTGACGCTGTAAAATGTAAGAAAATGAATGCAGCAATTTACTCAGAGGGCAAAAGTAGGTATCATTGTGACGCCATATTTAAATTGTACATTAGCATTCGTGTAAACTGCGTATACCGTTAATCCGGAAATAGGAATGGTAAGTGCTCAGTCAGAATGAGCGTAAATAGTTTGGGGGAGACTTTATTAATTTTGTAACGGAAAAGGGAAATATTATCTTATGTCTATGAGTTTATGATCCAGTTACGAAGAGTGCAAGCACAATATATGTATAATATGTATATTTCGTCCCGGTATTGACTAGGGGCGGTAGGAGAACTTGATATTTAGAGGGAAAAGATTTTATTATAACGGCTAAATGTGTCTAAAATGTCGTTTTAAAGTTACATAAGACAGTGGTTAATAGTCTAGACATAATAAATTTGTATGTGGTATCTGTTGTTGCAAACCGGTGGTACTTTGGTCCAGAAGGAATTTCTGCAATCAAATTATTATAAGTGGAGATGGGGAAGAAATCCTTTATTCATTTAAAGAAACACTTGCAATTCTCGAAAGGATCTCGGTGGTCAGTAAACAGTCAATTAGCACCTCGTTTAAGGTTAGATTAGAATAAACAGTCATCTTCTGTACATTCTTCCATAAAAAACAATCGTCCTCTTTGCAATATGTTTTGCTAAAAGTTTAGGCATAGTTCAATTACTCCTTCAGAATACTAAATAGTCTGTGATTAATTCATTAAATACTTCAAATTATTCTGAGATAAAAGAAAAGAAAAAATATTACATTTGTCTCCAAAACATATATTTGATGATTTTTGATAATTTGATTTGCACCACCATTTCTTACCTCTATTTTCACTATCTTTCTCCTACTCTTTCTCCCATATCTCAGTCTTTTCTATAAATACTATTATGGAATATGTTCTTCAAAATTACTTATTGCTTTTGTTTAAACTTGTTTGACTAGTCGATCTAGTTGTTTTCAAACCTCACTGTAATAGAACTGCCTATTCCATTAGTTTCTTACGAAAGAACTGTACACTTGTGGACTTTTCTACCAGAGGATTGTTTTCTTCCTCCCTATAGTCTTGGTATTTTCAAGACCTTGGCCAATAAGCATTTCTTGTCTTTGCGATAAATATTTTTCGTTCTTGTTAGCTCTTTACACCAAGTGTCCATAAAAATAAAAATAGTTCTGAAATGAAAAAGTGTTAAAACATCCAATTAGTTTCGAACACACAGTATTTTTTTTTCACCATCTTAGATTTTGCCAGTTTGTAAAAAAACATTTTTAACAATTGTAATTTATATTATGCATATTCTTATCATTTCAACATATCACCATAATTTATTCATGTTTATTTCAACCAGATTATTAAAACATCATTCATATTTTTCTATATTTTCACCCACGTCGCCCTGAAAACATTCTAAACAGAAAAAGGAGTCATCTTCCATCATGAGAATGCTCCTTCTCGCACAGCACCGCTAATCAAAGATCGCCTAGGAGATTGGTTGGGAAATCTTGCTCCACCCTGTATAACTCCTGGCCTAACTCCTCGAATTAGATCACCTTAAGCTAATATCACGGGACTGAATATGTGCTAGATTCATATTTCACATCAAAATCTAAATAATAATTCAAACTAGGCATTTATAAGCTTGTAGATAGATGTGTTACAAGTTAAAGAGAGCAAAGCTTGTTCTTGTTCTGGATAAAGGTTTTCAAACACAAAGTTTTTCATTTAAAAATGAAAAACTTTGTGTTTGAGACCAAGAACACCATTTTGTGTTCTATAACCTGAATACATCTGTCTACAAGCTTACAAATAAAATGAAATTTTAAATCAGCAAAATATTTTGCATAGGGCTAATATTTAATCTTCGTAAAGAGACATAAAAGTGGGACAAAAATTTTCTGTTTGATGATTAACTAGTTTGAATTCCCATGTAGAGACGAGTATTCCACTAGTATAATCTTAAACATAATTGTTCTATTTCGGTCTGCTTATATGATTAATCGTAACAGCTGTAGCAAGAGACATTTTTGTCTTCGAGAGAAGGAGATTAAATATCACTAACAGACAAGAAAGATTTTTGTGCTCTCCGCAATAACCCTAATATGCACGTTTGAAAGTCGAATACATGTCTAACGAAGGTAGATTTGCTAAAATATTACAATACAGATCTTTCATTTTACCATATTAATGCAAGTAATAAAACAATACAAGTAAAATATAAACAAAACATATATACTGTATATGTATATTGTATTAATATAAACGAATCATCATTCCATTCCACTATTTTATATTAATTTGCTTCAGTTTGTATCTGTCCGTTACACCTCTGCATTACACCTATTGCCTTCTATAAATTTAAATTTTCTTTTATATAATATAGAAATTATTCTTAAATCTGTTGAGATTAT
>NC_136484.1:156139361-156156861 GCF_053919585.1 Euprymna scolopes | reverse complement strand
AACCAAATGTTTTTTCTTTGCTGAATTGTAAATTTCTTTAGAGATTTATTAGCTTTGCTTTTTCTAGTATAAAAACTTCCTTTTGTCGTGGGATAATACTTGTAATCGATGTCTTTGTGGGCAGTGTTTTAGATTGTTTCTTCTGATACACGGCGTTCTTTGCAATCGATCTCCTGGGTCCCCTAAGATTACCACTAATAGTGTACTGTACTTGTCGAACAAATTCACATTTTCTAATTCTATCTGTGTATTTAGGATGTTTGTTACGTTTTGCTAATGGTGATATCTTTCTAACTTAAGGTTTTGACTCTTTGCAAACTTTTAGACGAGAGATTAAGCGACTTTAAAAAGGGTCTAGTTCTAAATTCCCATATTCGGCCTTTACAGTCTCAATAACAGCGTACGTTTTTACGTGTTGTATATTACATAACGAGAACATTTATTTGATCTGAACAAAACTGTAAAGGTCAGAGATGACCCATAAATAAAAGTTGACGAAATCACGTAATTATGGGCAGAGATTTTCTAGCTCTTAGCTGGCAAGATTTCAAGTAGAAAAAACATGTCAAAAGTGTACAATATAACCAGATATAGCAAGACGAGCTATCCGTCTATCTATCCATTCTATGATTCTCTCTCTCTCCCTCTCTCTCTCTCTCTCTCTCTCTCTCTATATATATATATATATATATATATATATATATATATATATATATTTCTCTTATGCGTACGAAAGTTAACTGTCTCTCTGATGTTTTCTATAACTGTCCCTCTCTTCGTAATAATCTTTATTAAAATCTAACCATTGGCGTCCAAGTGATTATATCCACAAACAATCAAAAACTTGACATGGGTGTATAATGGTTTATACACGCACCCGTTAATGAAAACGTAACATGTCTAATGATAAGATTTTTTATATTATGTTTTTCTTGGTCTGTCTGTCTGTCTGTCTGTTTCACTTTTTCTCGGAAATTACTGGGTTGATTTGGCTGAAATTTTGTATGGACCTTTATTATAAAGTGAAGCGAACTAAATATTATGGTATCCCTTTGATGTACAGTTAGGGTTTGATGGGAATTGATATTGATTAGTGACCACAAAAACAAATTTACTCTAAAAGTTTTCTTAGAAACTACCGAGCCGATCTGTCTGAAATTATGTATGGACTTTTGTTATAATAAGGTAAATGAACTAAATATTATAGTATCTGCATAGGTAAAGATGAATAAGGATTAGCATTTAATAAAAAAGAAATAGCACAAATTTAAACATATTCAGTCAACAGTTGTGTATAAAGCACCCGTTCTAAGTCAACGGGCAATAAATTGTACCTGTTGTTAAGAAGCTAAAAAGTTTAGAACATTTATAATTCTGAAATATTCAAAATATAAAGTTAAATAACATGCTTCTACAGTAAGAAAAAAACATTATGTCCTCAAATACCTGACGTTCACTATATATTCTTTTGTGGCTTTCAAATCTTTAATTTATTTTTGACCTTTTACGCTTAGTATTTCTGAAAGTATTTTAATCTGTTTATTTTATTTTATTTTATTTTATTTACATTGTTATTTTTGTCCGTTTCTTTTTTTTTTTTTTTTTTTTGTACACTATTTTGTATTGAAACCGTACTTGAAATGAAAAAGGAAGAATATATATATATCACGGTCTAGCACATATATTGACGCGCACTGGCTTTCTACGTCTGTGTGCACTCGCATTTGTGCATGCATGACACAAGTAATAATCTATTTGTCTTCTTCACTTTGCTTTTCAACATAACGATCTCATGTTTCAAGAGTCATCCAGCAAATGCCAACAAAGACAGTTGGACACCAAAAATGCTGAAAGCCGGCATTTGGCAAAATAAATTAAAATGTAAGCATTGTAACTTAGTTGAATGGAAAGAAAAACAGATAGAAAACAAAACTTCTGTATCTTAACCTTTTTCAATTCAATAAGCAAAAGCTTCTAGAAAAATTATAAACTTCAATATTATGATTGCGTTGTGCTTATCAGTGCGCATCTCATACATATTATATCAGTGTTGAGGATCTGCTGCATTTCTTTTTCGTCAGATAGTCGTATATTTTATACTTTATACTGATGTAAGAGAAAAAATAATTCGCCGCCAATAGAGGACATTTACTGGTTTTTGTGTCTAATATAGAAAATTAACGTTTATGTATTTGTCTCTCTGCTCTTTTGATCATGTATAGGTTCCGAAGATACTCGACAGAATTCTCCTAAATGATGTTAGTAGTATGATAGGGATAGTGTTCTACTACTACTACTACTACTACTACTACTACTACTACTGCGCCTTCATGGCTTCTTTGTTAGATCCTGGTGCAAGATCAAGCTATCTGAAAATATAGACGTCCTAACTTAAAATGCTTTAAACATTGATGTTATTGTTTGCTTGTTTTTTTTGTTCTGTTTTTTCTTTTTCATTTGCAAAATTTTTATTTTTTATTTTTTATTTTGTTTTTTCTTTTTCATTTGCAAAATTTTTCACAAAGGAGGATGTAATGCCTGGAAAAGTTCTAAGATCAATGCGAACCATTGGCAAAAAATGTCTGGCAATTCAAGAGAGTCTCGACATTGCTAAAATTTTGCCAAAGCAAACTTCGGCTGGTATGACAACTGGGTGAAAACAGCTAATTTACATATATCATGATCGATATATTGATAAAGGGTGCTAGTCGAAGATAGAGATCAGAGTAATCTAACTTTTGGATTCTTCTTCCCCCTTTTTTTATATATATATATATATAGACGCGGTACTACCAGACCAGGCTGTCTGAATATATTCGTTTTTTATCTAAAAATGTACCAAACATTAATGTTGTTGGTGTTTTTGACTTTCTTTTCGAAAAACTCAATCATGTCCTGCATAAAACAACAATTCCCTGTAAAACAACAGCAAAACCAAGCACTATGAATAAATATTTGAACATATAAATAGCTTGAGGTATAAAACAGCAATTAAAATAAACGGAATCGACATTAAATAACGCGAAAAGGGTTGACACGCCATGAAACAAAACAATCAAGTAAATGAATAAATATGTGAAATATATAAAGAATTTGAAGCATAAAAACATTTGCTGCTAAAATGAACAGATTCGATATTATATAACGGTTGATATGCCATAAAGCAAAACCATTAAACCAAACGCCATGAATAAATATCTGAAGCCATAAAGAATGTAAAGTTTGAAACTCTTACAAAAATTATTACATTTGACATTAAAAGTGTTAATACGCTGTAAAACAAAACAGCCAAACCGAAAGTATGGTGAGAGATATGTTATTCATAAAGGAAAGATGGCTCCAACGGATAAGTCAATCCCCACTCTTTATCTGTGCCTAACCTAAACGTAGATTCCATGAACAAAGCTTCTTTATTAGAACTGCACGGCTGTGGAACTCTGTTCCATTTTCTTGCTTTCCAACTGACTACAATATGTTTGTCTTCAAGTCCAATGTGAACAAGTAAGTAATCCAATTAATCAAATTTCCATTAGTATCGATGACGGAAATTTTCCCCTTGACGACTGTACACTCATTAACCTTTATCCTTGAAGACCCTCGGGCCTTGATAAGTGGTAACTCCTTTGTAAAATATATATATATATGATTAACATTAAAAAATTATCCGTCTTCTTCTTCTTCTTCTTCTTCTTCTTCTTCTTAAATAATACCTTGACATTACCCAAGAAAAGTATCAAGTGAACTTATACGGCTCTGACTTGCGGAACTATCAACCTAACATAACACTCATCAAAGCAAAATATAACAAAACAGCATTCTGCGTTTTATATTTTACATTTGGAGAGGAGAAAAGCGTGTATTATTTAATTATATAATTGAAAAAAAATAGCTATATCAACATTTAAATAATTAGACACACCTGATCTTGAGCGCGTGGTACAGTGGGGAAAGAAGTGGCTGGTTACCTTTAATGCATCTAAGACCAAGTTCCTATCTCTGCATCATAAATGCTCTGATCCCCATCTGGCATCAATTGAAATGGATGGCTCTCGTCTAAAGGAGGCCCCAGGCTTTGATAAGCTCCTGGGTTTGACCATTACACCTGATCTTAAATGGAACACATACATCAAGTCTGTGGCCAAGGTCGCTGGGAAAATGGTGGGATCCTTCTACCGCTCCAGAAGATATCTCACTACTGATGCAATTCTCTATCTATATAAGAGCCAAGTACGTCCAAAGATGGAGTACTGCTGCCACATCTCGGCGCGGGCTGCTAAAAACAGCCTATCCTGCCTTGACAATTTCCTGATGAACCGCCCCCCCAACAAGTAATGACACCTTACCAATTCTCCAATATTATTGCTACACTATCCCTTTGATTTCTGTACACACAATAGCCCTTATCCCTGAGTGGCCATTGGGCCTTAATAAGTGGTGAACGTGTAAAAAAAAAAATATATATATACAAAATCTTTATGCGCGGTGATTGAATTTCACATTGTGAAAAGAGTATTATCTGTAAAGATCACGTTTATTGATTTTAGCTTGAAGTTGGACAGTTTTATTCGAGCCGTAAAGATGAAAACCATTTTGTTATTATTTAAATAAATAAATGCGAAAGCCGGACCCTATTTCTTGCACTAACTGATAAGTCAAAAACATCTATACAGAGTTTATTCAATTGTACAAATTAGACGCGCCATCTTTGTTTTGCACCGGTTATGTATATGCGATATCAGTTGCAAGGTTAACTAATTTGCATATTCGCTTTGAAAAAGAACATGGTATTTATTAACTATTATTTATTATGTTTTTTACATAGGCATCACCACATCAAGGCCCAAAGACCACTCGAGTATAAGGTGTACAGCAGTCAATTGAACAATATAGCAATTGTTAGTAATAGAAATTCGGTAAATTTGTTAACCTAAGTGGAACGGCTCATCAAGAACTTGTTTACGTTGGACTTGAAGATAATCAGATTGTAGTCAGCTGGAAAGCAGGAGAACGGAAGACATTTCCACAGGCGTGAAATTCTAAGAAAGAAGCTTTTTTCATGGAATCTACGTTTAGGTCTAGGCACAGATAAAGAGTGGGGGGAGTATTGATAGTGTTTTCAGCTAGACGAGTATTTCTTGTGAAAGTTTGACGAGGGGAGACCATAGAATGGAGCTCAGTCGAGCATTTGACATGAAAATAACGCTAAAGCAGAGACAAACTCGCAACATCTCTTCTGTGAGATAGATGTTGCAGAGAAGAGAAAAGGACATCTCCGGCAGCCTTGGTCGCAAAGGGTAGAATTAGCTGCAAAGTTCTTGGCAAAGATTTTGGCTTTGTCTGATGCTGATGAGATTACCTCAGGTCCATTGATGATAGTTGGGATAGAGCACACGCTTCTGTCCAGGATTCTGTTTGCTATTTGACAAAACTGGTGGGAACCAAGCCGTTGCTCAGCTACTTTGGACTTGACGGACTGGGCATACAACTCTCTTGCGTTCTTTATTACTTTCTTACAATGGTTGCAGGCAGTCCTGAACGCGGCTTTAGTCTCAATACATCGTTGGAAGCAATGGAAAAAGTGATTTCTGTGCGCTTTGGCACCACACATTTTGGAGAGAACCATGGCTGGCTGTTAGGTTTTTGCTGGAACTTTTTTGAGGGTATGAAACGGTCTATACCTACAATTAACCATTCCGTCAGGTCTGATACTATAGAGGACACATCCTTTTTAAACATGGAACGCAGAGGTAGATCTGATATAAATGTACAGAAGCTATCCCAGTCAGCCATAGTGTATCGATATATTGTACGGTGGAGAGGTACGTCTGAGAACCTATTACATTTCATTTTTATCTTAATTGATACAACAGAGTGGTCGGAAGATCCAAGAGGAGACAGAACGGAAACTGAACATAGTTCAGGGCAAGTTGTGAGAAAAAGGTCTAGGAGACTCGCATACTGTCCGTCAGTGTCGGGCACACGGGTGGGTTCGTGAACACTCTAAGTGAGGTGATAAACAATGGAGAAATCATGAGAGAACCTTCCCTCATACTTGGTCTTGTTTGAGTGGGTTAACCATTCCACATTTTGAACATTGAAGTCTCCACATACGTGAATGTTAGCTGAAGAATAAGCAGATAGTTTTTCAACGAGCTTCGTCAGTACTAAAATAGGTATTTATGCAGAATATTGGCGATGTTATAATTTAGATAGAATTTCAAATGTAAATTAAAATATCATCGTATTTTTTGTGTATTGGGTATGTGAAAGTACAGAATAGTTAACAATGCCCTCACTATTCTCATGTTAAAAATTGGTTTCTAAATAATAATGTTATTATTTCAATACGTTCCTTATTCTGCGTAAGTAGCCTAAAATGGGTGACTATCTGGAAACGTCATGTACTGTATGTGCTGTCCGCTTATCTTGGCATTGTGTCCAGCCGTTCTGGATTTCTCCTTGTAATTGTAATCAAACAATGCCGACACAAGAGAGGTGTAGTTAGAGATTGTGAAAAGCTTGCTTCACTATTACACGCACATGCATCATTGCGGGGGTTTCCATTGTCTGAACGGAGACCATGATGTGTTTAAATTCAATAAGTGTTTTGATTTTTAATATAAAACATACTTCTGTTTGGCAATGTAGTATTATCTCCAGTACAAATATCCAGCTTTTTATTCAAATGTTCCTTTCCGTAGAATGACCCATTCGATCTTCCACAAGTCGAAATGTATTTCGAAATTGTAAGTGAAGCGGTCAATTGATTTCTTCCTTCTCCTTTCTTTACGGTCACGTTTAAAAGATAAATTTGTATCAAAATTTTTTTAAAAATGTTAATGCTTATCTATCTATATAAATAAATGTAAAATATTTTGTTTCGTTTTTTGTTTTTGCTAAGGTGCCATTATTTATCAAGGCCAAGAGGCTACTCGAGGATACAGGATAAACGAGTGTCAGGGGGACGATGAAACAACACGATGACGGTTGGTAATAATCATGGTTGGGCAGAATTTGACTTAGAGGAAGGCTCAGCGAGATTTTGTTTACATTGAACTTGTAAACGACCATGTTGTAGCTAGCTGGGGAGCATTTCCGCGACATTTTATTTCACAATCGGGCAGCTCTAGGAAAGAAACTTTGATCATGGAAGTTTTGTTTAATGTAGAGAGAGAAAATGAAAGCCTAATGACAATGATTGTAAGTAGATGGGTTTCTGCTGTAAATGTTTTATAGAAGGCGCCAGATTGAAGATTAGTGTTTACAAGAAAGTGATGAATTAAATATTTGTTATTGTTAATTAATGCTTCAAGTATTTCAAGTACTGAATTTTCAAAACGATAGCGACTTAGTAAATCCAGCTAGTTATATGATATTTCGGAGATAAGAGTTGCGCTTATTGACAATATTTGCAGGTTTTAGGCTGGAAAATATCGAGTCCTAAATAAAAATAAAGACTAATCAGGTAGATCAAAGAATCACTGGCAGTTCTCATTAAGTTGAAAACTAAATAACCTCTCTATGACATAGTTAAACGGTTTGAAAACCTTTACAATGTAGTTCATCGAGTGACTTATTGCTAATAATTTTTACTCATATAAACGTTTTTATATTTTGATATATTAAATTTTAAAGGTTTTTATTTTGTTAGCGTTGATCAAGCCGATAAATTAGATAATTTAATTTTTAATTTTGATTTATTTACTTCTATCTTTATAGACAATCTCCGCCCTTTCCACTTACGCTTTCTATCATCATCCTTTCATGTAAACTCCCCTCCCACTCTCATCTTTGACCGATATATTTTTGCTGCAAGTTGTCTATCATCCTCAATTCTATACTACTCTCACCCGTGCGCTATTCTATAAATAGCTTCCATAATGACTTTCTTTCTTTCTCTTTCTTTTCTCTTTCTGTCTCCCCTCTTTCTCATTTCAACACTTAATGATATAAATAAGATTTTAATTTTTTTCTATTTATTTTTTTCTCTTGATTTAATTAGAGAAACATAAAAATATGCCTACACAGTTTTGTTAAAAAAACATACCGTTTTTTTTAAGTTTCTAAAAATTTTTATCTTTTACTTTATTTTTATTTTTTATTTTATATCGTTTTACTTTTCTTTATATCTTTATTTTAAATCCGCCCTTAAAATATCAAATTTAAACCTTTTTTTTTTAAATTCCAACTGTCCTGATTTTATCAAGAATATTTCGTTAATTGAAACATTCATTTTAAACGATTGGATGTTACATTATAAAAGAGAACGTCTTTCGACGGATATATTCTACAGGTCTTGCACTACCAAAAAATGTAGAATTTTCGATTCCCAAAGGATCATTACCAATTACTTTAAATGCTATATCGAAAAGAATTGAAATTTACTTTTAATGTGGATCTCTTACACCAATTTGGAATCTAATATCACCATCCCATTCTATTCAAGGATTACAATTCCATTCAGATACCAAAATTTCATAGTTTTTTTTTTATTATTATTATTTAACCCTTATTTTCTTTCATCTTTAATGCATTTTTTGTGTATGTGCTGAATAGCAAAAGTATATCAAACCAGATATAATATTTTGCCAATTGTTTTCCTCTGAGAAAATTAGCCTACGTCGAAAATCCATGGATTAAGGAAATTATATTGAATTGCATTCTTTGTCCAAATAATATTTCTTTGTTTTGAAAAATTATATATTTCTGAATTAATTTTGAATATATATATATATATATATATATATATATATATATATATATATATATATATATATATATATATATATATAAGTGAACTTGTCTGTGTGTGTACATTTCCCTACTAAATTACTCTGTTAATTTTTAGTCTACATACTCGAGATTTTACATAAGGAGTATTGAGATTTGGGAAAATCTTTTTAATCGGTTTTGGGTCAGAAATTTGGCTGTCAAGGGGTCAAAGTTCAACGATTTGACCTTCAAGAACTCAACTAAACTCCTCCGCCAATTCTGAGTATAAACACTTTAAATTTTGGATGTATGTTACTTGGACATGGATATTTATAATTTAATTTTTGCCCAAAACAATAAATGTTAAGGGGTAAAAGTTAGGGTCAAAGTTTAAAAAGATCTGACTTTACGGTCTCTACCAAATTACTCAGCCAATTTTTGCTCTAAACATTTGTTATTTTACATAAAGTGCATTCAGATACAGGGCAAGTTTTTTAATCAGCTTTTGACCGAAAATTTGGCTGCCAAGGGGTCAAAGTTTAAAAGATATTCAGTCAATTTTGGGTCTAAACATTTGAAATTTTACATAAAGGGTATTCAGACATGCAACAAGGTTTTTAATCAGTTTTGAGCGAAATTTTGGCTGCCAAGAGGGCAACTCTTCCGCCAATTTTGGGTCTAAACACTTTAAATTTTAGATATAGGTTACCTGGACATAAGTTAAACCTTTTATTATATATACATATGCACATAGAGTTATGAACGGTACATAGGGCCCGAACAAAGCCGGGTTGAACTGCTAATATATATATATATATATATATATATATATATATATATATATATATATATATATATATATATATATATATATACTAGTATGGGAAAATCTATGTGATCGGTTTTCGGCCAGAAATTTGGCTGTTATGGGGTCGAAGTTCAACGATGTGACCTTTGAGAATTCTACCAAACTCCTCCGACAATTTTGGGTTCAAACACTTGAAATTTTAGATATAGGTTCCTTGGACATGGATCAAGCTTAATAACTTGATTTGAGTCCAAAACAATAAATTTTAAGGGGTCATAATAGGGCTCAAAGTAAAAAAAAAACATTGACCTCTGCTGTCTCTAGCAAATTACTCAGTCAATTTCTGGTCTAAACATTTGAAAATTTACAAAAAAGGTATTAAGAGATAGGGCAAGCTTGTAATTGGGTTGGGTCTAAAATTTTTAGTTTCCAATATATAAATGTATGTATGTATGTTTGCATGTCTGCCTAAAACTTTCGGCAGAGGCGACGGATTTTTATAAGATCAGTATCGTTTTAAGTATCGTTTTGAAGTTCGACCTTTCAGATATCGAAAAATTGGCTAAAACATTAATATCTTCACCTTCAACTGGACAATTTTTTACAGTGGGGGTCGCTTTTTTCGCCGATATTTTTAGAGTCATCTTCTCCTTTCGATTGTGTAGCCTTAATTTAAACCTAAGTCAATTCCAGTTTGGTGGTGGTCGTAACAGCAAAGACGTCAGGTTTTTCCCGTTCTTTTCCTCCTTCGCTGTACGGGTTCGAGCCTGCCGTCCTACTACCACATTTTTTTTTTTTTTTGCTCAACATACAGCACCAAACACCCGGGCATGCGCAGTAGTAGAGACGAGTAGAAAACAGTGGCTCCTAATCCCAACTTCGCCTTGATTTTTACCAGAACCCTATTAACCGGGTAACTCTAACATTACTACGTTGTCACTTTCTATCACAATGGATAACGCTTGAACATTAGGGAGTGCTGCTGCTGCTATTATTATTATTATTATTATTATTATTATTATTATTATTATCATCATCATCATCATCATCATCATCATCATCATCATTATTATTATTATTATTATTATTATTGATGATGATGATGATGATGATGATGATGATGATGATGATGATGATGATGATGATGATGATGGAAGAGGAGGAGGAGGAGGAGGAGGAGGAGGAGGAGAAGGAGGAGGAGGAAAATGTATACAACATATAAGGAGTAAATATTTAATAGGTTCAGATGAGACGTATAATAGTTTTGGAGAATGTGGGGATCATTAATGTCATATTTATCCTAATTCGGTAACAGATGGTATTGTAACAAGAAGATTTGAAATTTGATAGATACTAAGGACTTTAAAACTGGCAGACGATAAAGGTTACTAAATGTTATTAAATTCACTCATAGTTAGTATAAAGATGTGGATAAAGCTATTACTGTTCAAAAATTGCGTTGCAATTATAATTCATTTTTATGCAATAAAATGATGAAATTATAATTTTTGATTAAACAAAAATTATATAATTTGCATGATGTGAAGTTTTATTTAATTGTAATTATTTTTTCTTATGTTCGTCAAAACCTCCTTGCATACTACAACATTTCTGTTTTATTATTAAGAAATATTTGTAATAAACAATTACCAACACTGATGAAACTTTGCCCATTTCAGTAATTATTTTCAATCTTCTCATAATATTCTTAATCATTAATTCGACAATCCATTCATCTCTTTAGCCTCAGTTTCGAGTAACTTAAAAAAGTGTGTCCGTAGTATTCGGACTACTTTCCTCATCTTGAGAGTTATATTCACAACGTTTCGTCCGATATAACTTCCGAACTTCTTCAAGTGTATCTAGTTCAATGGGAATCTTTCTATCGAACTCGGGAATCGGCATGGATTTTCGAACGGAATTCTTTATTTAATCCACAGGGGTAACATACTCTCGCTCCATCGGCGATGACCGGGTTGAAAGTAATTCTCAATTGTATTCTGAGTATCGCTCGCACTGAGGATTAAACCTTCAACTTCAAACCTTCAAAGTGCATCACTTACAACTGAATTTTAATAAGTTACTTTATCCACTACGCCACGGGTTCTTGCGCAATCATTATATCAGAAGTTCAGAAACGTTTAAAAATATCCGGACCTAGTCTTAAGTTCCGTAACAAGGACAAATCCAAAACGATGGGAAATGGATTAGTGTTATTTCAAAATTTCGGGGTTTTTTTTTTTTTTTGTCACTGCAATTAATTGCTTTGCCAAGACATGATAGTCTAATCAATCTTATCATTTCTCGTATAGTTAAAATACTAGAGTTAAGTGTATATGTTTCCCAGTAATATATCACATAAAGGCCAGTTCTCTATGTGTATGCGTGTATACCCAGCTAAAAGTCAAACTACAAAACAAACACCCAAAGAGTTGGTATATTTATGATCGGTGTTGCCCTGGATGAATGATATCTAAAATTTAACAACTCATTCTATGGAGGTTAACTAGGAAATATTTTGTCGTTAGCCATTTCTATTATATAAAGAAGAGGTGAATAACTTACATTATTTTCAATTTACTAAAATAAAAGAGAAAATGGGCTGAACAGGGATGAAAGGGGTAGGGGATACGAATGTAAAAGAAAAGGGGAAGGGGGAAGAGAGAAAGACAGACTGGGAGAAGTCAATAGTTAGAAGTTTCAATAATACTTTAAACTTCTAGTTTGTCTTCATAAATTCAAACAATGTCGCGTAGCCCTGTTAGTGTTATATAAAGTTTTGTTTGTTAACAACAATAGACCTGTTTGGAATAGCATAACTTATTAAAAACCTCTCATTAATCTGAGCTCTAATCTTTGGTTCCATCTTGTAAGACATTCACACTAAGAATTTGTCTTCCTACCACAATGGAAAAAGATTTTTTTTTCCTCCCTCTATGTGTCTGGCATGAGTGGAAACTTCCATGGACAGATTTTCTTTGCAAGGATTTCCCGCCTATCTGGTGACTTCTTCCTTGTCAATTACAACTTGATCGTTTTCAAATTCAATGCCAAAAATTCTTGTCATGGATCGCCCAAAATCTAACCAAATAGGGGTAAACTAGATGTACATTGAAAGTGGTAATATATAGTTATAGAAAAAAAACAGGACTTGTCTCTTATAGAATTAGGGATCAGTTAACGGGCTCTGTGACAAAGGCGCATGTTGAACATCTCCGGGTAGCGTCTATTGAGGAATGGAACATTCTCAACACAGAGAGACCATTAAGAAAAACTGGATTGGCTGCTTTAAGAGAATCTAGCGATTTAGATAGCGATCCAGTTGAGGAACAGGCTAATTTTTCAATGCAGAAATATCGATATTAACAGGAAAGGTCGGATGAGAAATATGACGTATCATTGATGGAGAGAAAAGTAGGGATGCGTAACATGGCGGCTCAACAAACTATTGATTTCTGGGCAAGTAATCTCCCGTTTGCGTCATTTTCGGATCCAATAAAAAGAAGGGTCCAGTCGAAAATAAGTAGTATTAGCACAGAGTGGGGTGAAAATGATTAGTAGAGAGGTAGCTGTTTAGGGTTGGTATATTCTGTTTTTAATAAAGCTATGAAACAACGTCCTAAAATGATTAAAAAAAACTTCTTTCTCCGTTGCTTCATTCACGAATGACATTTGGAAAGACAACGGTGCTTGCTGTTTCAACGTAGTCCGTGGAATAGTAAGAAGTTATGGTTTAACGAAATTAATTAAGCAGAACCACGCATGGAGCTATCGAATTTCATTTGCCCGATGTCAATTTAATAACTGTGACGCGGTTACTGTCGATGTTTAATGAACATGCATGGAGATGTCTCCAGCAAAAAAACAAGGACTTATTTTTTGTGTGTGTGAAATTGAACTTTGTAAAATGTAAAATGTAATGTTCGTTGACCCGGAATATGTGAGAAGATATCGGTCAAAGGAAATATCAAACAATAGACAATGGGATATATGGGACATTCCGGGGTAAAAGAATGTTTATATAAATCGACACAAACAAAAAGTGAGTCAGTCGGTTAGAATTGTCACCAAGCGAGAACAAGCTGACACATTTTCTTCACTGCGAAACATCCACATCCCCGCCACGCGCTTTTACTGATATCAACACCCGTCATATTTAAATCTAAAATTGTTGTCTGTGTGAAATAAACAAACTATTATTTGTAGATCAGCTGTGTTGTGTTTTATACGCTGTTTGTGTATCGTAGACCAGTGACATAAGTAAATTAAGAAATTATATAGATTGAAACGCACATTTGAGCAACTGGCCGTAGTGAATATATAACTCTTTGGGGGGAAGCTGGTTCAACCCGCCTAGGATGCATACCCCTGACTTATACATATTAAGTTACTTCATTCATAAAACAAAAAAAAATTAAAATAATTTTTTTGAGTAATATACTCCAAATGTTTTAATATGTTTTTTTATTGAAATGTTTTATTTTTATGCAGAGTGGTATTGTTGTATAGAGGATTATCGTCTTATAATAATAATAATAATAATAATAATAATAATAATAATAATAATAATAATAATAATAATAATAATAATAATAATAATAATAATAATGGCAAGCAATCTACGAAAGATTAATACAAGCAACAGTAAACGTATTCACTAGTGTTGTCTTCTCTGCGCCAACCTCTCAAACCAAAGGTTCTCAAGTCCTTCGCTACCCTTACTCAAGACACACCTCCATGCTGGTCTATCTTCGGCTAGCTCCTCCCACACATTCACATCGATGCCAAGAGCGATCAGATCCCGTTTGGCCACGTTTTTAAAGCGCAGCACCGGGCGACCGCGGCTTCTTGATCCATTTACCAGTTCGCTGTAGAGGATATCCTTAGGGAGACGGCCATCGGGCATTCTGCGCAGGTGTCCAAGCCAGCGCGATCGTCGTATCTTGAGTGTTTTGAACAAGGAGCGGCTGCCAGCACGTCTTAGCACCTCTTCGTTGGTGATTCTATCCCACCAATTGATGCCATGATATGTCGCAAGCATCGGAGATGGTAGACGTTCAGTCTTTTCTCGTGACGAGCATACGTGGTCCAAATCTTTGCTCCATACAGTAGGGTACTCAGAACACAGTATTCGTAGATGCGGCATTTTGTGCGAGAAGTGAGGTATTTATTGAACCACGCTCTTTCACATAATCGGTTGAAAGTAGACGCTGCTCTACCTATGCGCGTTTGTAGCTCCTGTTCAATGGATACTCCCTTATGGATGTTGAGTCCAAGATATGCAAAGTTCTCGACAGTCTCTAGTTCGTGGCCGTTGATGGTGATTGGTGATGCGTCACCCTGGTGCATCACAACTGTCTTCTTCACACTGATTACCAGTGCGCAATTTGTCAAGCAGCCGCTGGAGTCCAGTTGCGGAGTGCGAGACCAATGCAGCATCATCTGCAAACAGCAGCTCAAGTATTAGGACTTTTCGAATCTTGGTTTTGGCGCGAGCCAAGTTAAAAAGTTCTCCATCAGAGCGAGTATGAAGGAACACACTGTCTTAGTCCTCATGATTTCCAAAAGCGTGATGCAGAAGAACTGAGAAGAATATGCCAAACAGTGTGGGAGCCAACACACAACCTTGCTTGGCTCCACTGCACGCGGGGAAGTTGTCAGACATGTCACCCTCGAAGAAGACTGCAGTTGTCATGTTATCATGGAGCGATCTTATCAAACTAAGAAGAGTTAGTGGACAGCCCAACTTTTGTAGGATAGCAAACAGGCCATGTCAAAAGCTTTCGTGAGGTCCACAAATGCGATATGGAGAGGTCTACGTTGTTCTCTGCATTTTTCCTGGATTTGACGCACTGAAAATATCATGCCCGTGGTTGAGCGCCCGCTGCGGAAGCCGCATTGCGATTCTGGATAAACGCGGTTTTCAATCTACTGGAGCCTTAGAAGGAGCACTCTGGCAAAGACTTTGCCGGTTACACTGAGTAAAGATATACCACGGTAGTTATTGCAATCTACTTTGTCTCCTTTCTTGAATAAAGTGACAATTTTAGCATCTTTCATAGCTATTGGAAATTTTCCGTTGCGCCAACTGGTGCAGAGGAGATCGTATAAGTGCGGGAGCAGGAACTTATCGCACTTGAGCAGGTCTGCTGGAATCTCGTCGGTACCTGGAGCCTTCCCTACATTCGTGTTCTGGAGAGCTACTTCGAGTTCTGACATAGTTGGAATGTTGTCCAGTTCGACTAGGGTTCGGAGTGGAATTTAAAGCTGTGACTGTGATGTTGCGCGGTTCGCCATATAGTACAGAGTAGTGCTCCACCCAGCGTTCAAGCTGCTTCATAGGATCAGTGATGAGCTCCCCTATAGTAGATTTTAAAGGACAAACTTTCTTTGCGCTCGATCCAGTTGTTTTGCGGAGTCCACGGTACATCACACGTAGTTTACCGCAGTCAGCAGCAGTCTGGATTTTGTCGCACAGGTTGTTCCAGTAGTTGTTTGCACATTGCCGAGCAGCTTTCTGGAATTGACTTCGAGCCTCTTTCAGCTTGGACAGGGTGCTGCATGTCGGCCTGCTCACATAGTTCTTGTGAGCATCGTTTTTGGACAGTAGTAGAGGTTCTAAGATTTCTGCATTCTCACCCATCCAGTCTTCGCAAGGCGGCCGCTTGGTTCCAAAGGATGTGACTGCAGCGTCATGAATCGCAGTTTGCAGGATTTCCCAGGATTTATCCAGATTCACTGCTTCGGCTGGGGCAGAATCTCACCTTATTTTCGAGCGCAGTGCGAAACGCACTGATGCTGTTGTTCTTCTTCATTGCAGCCGTGTTGAGAATACGACGTGGTCTTGGCTTACGTGGTGCAGGTTTCTTGTTCGGGAGATCGAGTTGTGTCAGCACGAGTGAGTGGTCGGTATCACCATCGGCGGAGTGGTAGGTTCTTGATCGTTCGACAGAACCGATGTCTCTTTTTCTACACAATGCAAGATCCAATTGGTGCCAATGTTTGGAACGAGGGTGTCTCCAAGAGACACGATGACACATTTTCTGTTTGAACCAGGTGTTTGCAATACAAATTCCCTGTTGACTACAGAGCTCCAGAGCTCTTTGACCATTTTCATTTATTTTACCAGTACCTAAGTGACCAATGATGTCAGGCCAGGCAGTATGGGTTGCACCGACTCTGGCGTTGAAGTCTCCGAGTACTAGGAGGTGATCGCTGGCTGGGATCCTGCTCAGTATTTCGTTGAGACAGTCGTAGAATTCATCCTTCACATGATCTTCGCCAGTGTTGGCGCATAGACGCTGATGAGGTGTACTGGTGTATCGGCGCAGTTGATCTTCAATACCATAATTCTCTCTAAAATGCTGACCGGAGTGTCGACTACATGTTCTCTGAGTAGTTTGTTTGTCACTGCAAAACCTACTCCATGGAGGCGATGTTCCTCTTCTGCTTTGCCAGTCCAGAAGAAAGTGCTTTTTTTCTGAGATGGAGCCAGTTCCAGCCAATCTGAATCCTGTAGAGTGACAATGTCGACAGACAGCTTGGCAAGTTCACGGTCAAGTAATGCGGTCTTACGAGGCAGACCTTGTGCACAAAGGTTGAGATCCGGATCATGAGTGAAACCCGGGCACAGTGTACAAATGTTCCAACTTCCGAGTCGGAGAGTAGTCTTTGAATTGTGATTTGTAACAGGTGAATGATTTACGTCCGTGATTGCCTGACCACCCCATCGAAGCGGCGAACGTGACGGGGTAGCACCTTACTGACCGGGGGCTGCCTGGTTTGAGGCGGCCGTTGCGGAGGATCCGAAGCACCTGGTCGCGACGTCAATTTGACCAGACTTTTAACTCGTAACTATCTTCCACCGTTGGGAGAGCCTAGGCGAAGAAACTCGTGCATTGCCCAAGCAGCACGAGTGGAACTATACCAGAGCCGGTAGAACCCAAGGAAAGACAAGGCCGATACGTTGGTACCGACTCT
>NC_136484.1:156009361-156136861 GCF_053919585.1 Euprymna scolopes | reverse complement strand
TAATGAAAACAGTTGAAATATTAAGGAAACCCCTTGAATGTGGAGACTAACACACATGAGCCACATATATGGGCCAGATAAACTGTTGCAGAGGTAAAACATGGAGCGCTACATGAAACCAAAAACATTGAAGCTGCATATCTATAAGTTTTCTATGCCCCCATTACAACATCACCGCCCCCCCCCCAAAAAAAAAAGAGTGAGATCGAATAGTCGAGTAGAGTCAAGGAGGAAGGAAAGATCGAGAAGAGAACAATGACCAGGCCCCCGATGGACAAGTTCGAAGAGAACTGGGACCTTGAGGAGCCTTATTGCCACTCAAATTCCAGTGAAGACTAATGGCCGCTGCCAACGAGAAATTCATGGTAAGCGGCTGTTGTGATACCGCAAAGTCATTTGCGAATGTTATCGAAAGAGGTGGCGAGTACTGGAAACCTGGGAAGATTTGTTGTCAATCAGTCTCCAGGGAACACCACGGGTTAGTTTCAAGGAGAGATCTTTGATGACCTGTGTGAAAGCTCTTTGTGAACAAATAATAATTGTTTCTGGATGTTTTTTTTTTCATCTGACACATCTTTATGTTCGTCTTGGTTGTTCATTGATAAAAATCACGCAGTGAAATTATTATTTGAATTTAGTATAGTGTTTGTTTTATTTGGATTTTGTATACATGCGTGTTTTTCATGATTATATTATACTTCGGCTCAATATCGTTTTGCAAATTCGCTACTTGAAATACTTAAAACATAATTTCAAAATATAAACGTTTCTTCCATAACTTTGTCTTAAACACGAAACAAAATATTTGTCATTTATTCATAACAGTAAACATAAACATTTTGGTAATTTCGATACAAATGTATTCATTTTTTAAATGTGAGAATAAAAAAGGGAAGGGAAAATAATCAAATTATCTTTTCGCTTGTAATTGAAAAATAAATTGCAACCTATCGAAAATTTAATCGTCTCCTTTTTAGAGATAAATTCTAAATAGTGATCTAGAAAATAAAATAATATATCGAAACAGAATTATGTGTTATATTAGTATCAAACCAATCATTAAATTAAAAAGCAATAACAAATAATAGTTAACTAATAAAATGTCCTATTTAAAAACAATATGCAAATTAGTTAATCTTTGCGATTGCTACTGCAGGTACATTATATTTAACAGATGTGTTGTGGAATTATCTTAAAATAGGCCGTTTTGATTTTATTGTTAATACATTGTCGAGAAAATTGTTAGTGCGAAAATCATTTGCCTCAAAAACACCTACGTGTCTGCACAACTTGTAGGGTTCTTCTGCTGAATAATCGAAAAAACAAAATGGGATGCGCAATTAATTTTATCCTCAACGATCGTGCGAACTTGCGCGAATTCTTGCCCTTCGTATGCAAATTAAACTTGGGCTGCTAAGAAGCAAGCAATTTCAAAAACGGGAAAGTTAAATGTGCACACGTACTATATTTGGAGCTGAGAGTCCACAGTGAAGTTAAAAATGGTGTGAATTACGGCGTCAGTAAAACGGAGTTCTGTATTATTTACGTTCCTTTCGATAAAAAAAAAACATAATACGCAAAAGAAATTAATAATCATTTTTATTTGCGATGTAAAGGTTGGCCTTTTGCAAAGATAATTTAAATGTTTAGTTTACCATGACACTTGGACTAGAATTTGTATTGCATCATAAACACGGAGACACGACTTTATTTGGGATTGAATAAGGAATGCCATGTCCTTTTCTAAACTATAAAACCACATTGAGTTTTTATTCTTACTTTGTAAGTTTTCACATTTTTAATATTCCATTTTTAGATTAAGACAGAAAGATGTAACTCGTTAAAAAGATGATATTGAAAGCTTATACTTTTTCGCATCATATGACGTTCAGTTTTAAGATACAATGGATACCTCCTGTAAATGTGGCTGCGCGTTTAATTGTGAAGTAAACATTGCACAGTATCCAAGTAAATTTCTCCTGAATAGATACTGCTTGATTCCAATGCCAAGAGAAAGTGCAAGATGGATAGAAACAATGTCGAGATTAGTGGAGAGCACCTGCTATTCCCGAGTGGTCACGCATTTTAGTACTAAGCAGACTGAACGTCGCTTAATATGCTCATCATCGGCGGCATCAGTAATAAAGAAAACTATGGTTTAATAGCCCGAAACCGCCATTGCTATAGAACTAATAAAGAGGTTTGAAAATAACCTACTGGACATAATAAACAATTTATAATTCCGTAGTGGTTAAAAAACTTATAAAACTGTTAAAAGCATAAAACATTAGAATAAACAATTTTATGGAAATCACTCTAGACTAAGCATGGAGTCACCTGATGTAAGGAGATAAAAAATTAATACTTTAAAACAAGCCAATAATAAGTGTCACATAAATAAATTTCTTACTGGAAAGCAGTAATTGTTCCCCGTTTCTTACAAACATCGATCATGGAATATGAGGACTAAATGACAAAATAAAGAAAGCAAGAGTTACGGCGCTGCTAAAAGTAAATATAGAAGGTTGACTTTCAACTTTCTATATTTGTGAACGCGGATAAAATGAGAACAGTCTATAAAGTGGGCAAGACTGCATATAGCAACATTGTAGAATTTTCTGAACGTTTTCTTGATCTTTTTAAGGCTAAGGTATCTCTTGTCTTTTTAAGGCTAAGATATCTCTTGTCTTTGCGATCATCATCTTTCGTTTTTGTTAGCTCCTTACATCAAGTTGCTTCACTCCTTGTTTCGAGACATTTCCATTAAAATCGATGTTAAAAGTTGTTTTCAGTTATTATTTCCTTTCAATCACAAAATATTTTTTCAGCGAGAAAATTTTCGTGTGTATATTACGATATCTATAGTTAAGAAAATTAAAATATTATATATATTAAAAGTTAATAACGATAAATATGTATAGATACTTTTATAATCGAGGTGAATAAAAAGTTTCATTACTTTTTCGGAGTTTCGAAGATGTGTTTGCTACAGAATAAATATTCTGTCGGATAGAATATGGAATCGATGAAATCGATAGGATTTTCAATTATTTCTTGCAAAATACATAACTTGATAGAATTGTCTGTGTTAAAATTCAAAAAGAATTCTGTCGTGATCTAATTAGGTGTTATAAAAACATGTTTAAGCACTCGGAGTTCAGATATGTTAGGTACTTAAATTGAACATTCCTTTCTATGATAGTATTTTTAACGTTGATAGTTGTCGTGGGATTTTCTCTATGGTATTATCAAGGCTACAATCAATGTTTCTTGTTATGACTCAACCCAGAATGTTTCAAATGTCGCTATTATGGCGGCGATTCTTCGAATTGGAAATGTATTGGTAAGGAAGAACTTAATCTAATTAAACAATTGAATGTTTTGGCTCAGAATAATATATGTTCCCAGATAAGAGTAAGAAGAGAAATAGAATAGTTTTGTCAATATATATGACGAACAAACAGATAATGTTTGAAGAATGACAGCAGGATGGATAATACACTACCTCCTTCAAAAGAAGGAAGTACTGCATAAAAAGATAGTATCAGAATAACAGAACAACGGGTACACTGCAACCTCCTGCTGAATTGATCATTGAAAGATGATATATTAGTCTAAAATGGTGAACTGAATTTAGTATTCGAAGATAATAATAATAATAATAATAATAATAATAATAATAATAATAATAATAATAATAATAATAATAATATAGTTTCGGCTCAAGGTAGACAAATATCAAAACTATTATTAATATTTAATATTTGTATATTTTGATTATCATAATATTATACATTTTTGTGCAATCATTTTATTTAAAGATTGAATCCAGAAGATATCTTATAAAGGGAGATAATTATATTGTCCAGCATAGTCAACAAATAATGATGAATAAATCTGAAGTTGCGATTTTTCTATGAGTTTCTCTTCCTTGAAAGGAAATGATAATTGAGAATCTCTGACGCAGCTAATTATTCTGGCCGGGATGATGATTTGCAAAACTAAATAAATTTACATGATAAATACTCCAATATTTATATGATAAATACTCAACATTGTTCGTACTCATCCATTCGTCTTAAGCCGGCTTTAAGCCGCAAGGAGGGAAAACTAGTATGGAAACCTTGTTTGGTACATGAAGCCTATATACGAGACATGCACACTGAAATGATTACTGAAGAAGACATATAATGATATTCTAATTTGTTATTCTAACTAGCATAGATTTTAATTATATAACCGAAACAATGTTAGTTAAACGTCTTTTTAAAACGAATACCTATTTAATTATATAAAGTATTTTATGATTCGAATGAATGGAAACGTCATTCATCTTAGTATTTTGTTGGTAACTAAGTTCCTGCAATTTTATTTTTTTATTTTATTTTTAAATCTATTATGTTAATCACAGCGAAAAAGTACATAAAAATATATATAAATTGCACTTTGAATTTTCCCCACACGAGTCATATTTTTCAGATTTGGTCCTAAGCGACTGAAGTTTGTTTGCAAACCTCTTAACTATTTACAAGGGAAAGAGAGTTAACTCCAATGAAAAAGTGATATCGGAAAACAAGGTAAAAGACAAGGCGTTGTATAAAAAAAGGCATCAAATTTTGTAGAGAAGCATTTGAATCAGTGAATCACCTTAGAACGAGACGATGTCGATGAATAAATCGAATGTTTCTTAAATGTTGTTGTTCGATGAGTTAGGCTCGGGATTTATTGAGTGATTTGTTAAGTTTACCTTTCTGTGTGCTTTATAATTTCCAAGGGTGTAAATATGGTTATAGTGTATGTGGATAAAAAGAATTTTGAAATCTATTTTTTTCTCAAAAATTCTATTTTGAAATCCTGTTGTATTGATCCATTGATCCAACTAGAAAAACTAATTAATGGATTTGATTGAAAAGTGTGCGATTTCACCACTTTCATCCGCACGAGTCATATCTTTCAGATTTGATTCCTCAGCCACTATGTTTGTTTGTAGGCCTCCAAAGTATTCTCAATGGAAAGAGAGTTAGCTTCAATGAAACGTGATATCGTAAACTAAGGCCATAGACAAAAAAGGCATCAAATTTTGTAGAGAAGCATTTAAACAAGTAAATCACTTTAGAATGAGACGATGTTGATGAATAAACCGAACGTTGCTTAAATGTTGTTGTTGTTCTATTAGTTAGGCTCGGGATTTATTGAGTGATATGTTAAGTTTACCTTACTGTGTGCCTTTCAATTTACAAAGGTTTAAATATGATTATAGCACATGCGGAGAAAATAATTTTGAAATCTATTTTTTCTCGAGAATTCTATTTTGAAATCATTTTGTATTCATCCATTCAGACCAATGATATTTTTTCGAGTTAATTTAAGTTAATTTATCTTTATTTCAGAGCATCAAAATAGAATGTCAGGTTAAGAAAAAATAACGTTTTCAACAATACCTTCTTTTTGCCTTTAACCTTTATTATTTCTTTATTTATTAATTTTTTACCAACGAAAATATCGAACATCTTGTTGGTCATTGGAAAGAAGTTATAAATAATAAACGAGAATACATAACTGATTTGGTAACTGTTGCTTTTTATTAAACCTTTCCAATTTTAAATAAGAATATAACTGGATCTTAGTTGGCAAACAAATAAATCGGAGGAAACGGTGATGAGATCTTTTTACCCTATATTTTTGTCCCGGTGTATGGTTACATGATTTATGAAAACAAAAAAAATCATTCTAGTTTGTGTCTCTGTAAATACAAGCAAACCCGTTGGCTACGTTTTTATTTTATTTTAAATCACACGTAACAGCAGTTCGGTCTTAGAACCAATTTATTGAACGTCATAAATAATAACACAATGATTCCAGCAAATGTCAAGCAATCAAGTCATGAAAGTCACAAAGTACATCCATCAAGTCTGGCTTTTATAGCTTTAAACTAACTAACAACGGAAGTAACATTTATCATATTTGTACTCATTGCGCCTCTTTTTTTTAGTTTAAACTAACATTAAATAGCGGCTTGCGTTCGAGATTAAATGACATCAACTTCCACAATTGTTCAAAAGTCTACTAAGTATTTCATTTGGCTTTTATTCTTTTCTAGGAATGCCGACATCTGGATGGTCTCAATTCTTCTGATTTTTTATTTTTACAATATTTTTAAATACAGATCATGTGATCATCCCATGACACGCGATGGGAGTTTAAAGTTAAGCTGGTATCACAGAGCCAGCTTCACTTTCGTTTTAATCAGGCTGATCCAACTGCAGGACAGGGTGGAAACAGAGAGGGGACAGGAAGGATACAAGAGCTGCCGGTAGTGTCGACGTTCTCTTATATACAGCGTCTGGTATTCCCAAATGGTCACTCATCTGGTACCGGCCATGCTTATCGTTGCTTAATTTCGGTGATCTAACGTGAACCCGCGTGTCAAAGTGATCATGCCGTATATAAAAGTTAATTTACAAGCCTAAAGCATATACGGTTTCGGCATAAAATGGTCCAATGATCGTCGACATGGCGTAAAACCCAACAAAATTGACAGCCTAAATACCCCCTAAATTCTAATCCTGCGTCGCTGTATTAGGATCAGAGTTAGTCAGAGCTCTATCGAAAATTCATAAGGATTTGGCATCAGGATCCGTCGTTTTACTGTCGTTTCTGCCTCTGCGTGTAAAAATCAAAGACCTTTCAACGTACATACTCCCGACGAACCCGGCACGTAGCTACACACCACCTGTTCACTCTTGAGGTCCCTAGATGCCGGAAAACTTTCTACTCTAATAGTTTCTTCCCTCCTCCTACTACTAGGCTTTGGAATTCCCTCTCTGTTTCTTGCTTCTTTAACTGTACTAACTTAAAGAAATTTAAATATAATGCGAACAAATATCTCGCTACTCAACTTTCCACAGTCACTTTTTAGACACGATCGCAAATAGTATCCTAAAAAGACAAGGCGAAAACACAATGCAGTGAAAGTGATAACGTTGCTTCTACGTTATTCCATTGTACAGGGTGAAACGATAGATTTTTCGCCCTAAAAAAACAACACTACAGAATTATTTTAAAACTTTTATTGAAAAAGTCAATTCAAGTAACTTGATTATGTGGTAAAGCTTACATCTATTTAATGTAGCCGCCGACAGCCTCAATCACCGCCTTAATAAGAGTCCAGAACTAGGGACCATGCGTCGGCGGAAGCTTTGCGAATACTCGGCGGATGGCGGCGATCAGGCCGGCTTTGGTATTGTGGGAGGTCATGTTGGTGATGTTCTCGACGTATGACCAAATGAACTAATCCATCGGGGTCAAATCTGAAGCCAAGCCTGGGTCTCTTTGAACTTGTGGGCCGGCGCTGAGTCTAGCAGCCACACTCAGGGTCTGCCAGCGATCACCTGGGGATCACCATAATCTTCAGCACATTCAGGTACACTTTGGTATTGACTTTCAAACCTTCGAAGATATGAGGTGGCATGATGTGGCCCTCGCTTGAAACCACACTAAAGGCCATAACCGTGGTCGGAAACTTCGTTGTGACTTCAAGTGTTGAACCATTCGGATTTGCATTTTTAGGGTGCTGGCAATGGTCCTGTTTTCATAACTTGGATCAGTAGAGAGCATGAGTTGTACAGCGGCGCATCTCCGATCTCGCTCGTTGAACATTGTGCCACTTTTAGACATGATAGAAGGTTGCTATCGCTCTTGGGATTTGTACACAACTGACCAACTAGTAGATGGTCTGCAACAAAAAAGAAAACCTCTTTTCATCAAACGGAAATGAAATCAAGTCGTCTTTTCTAGGGCGACAATTTTATCGCTCCACCTTATATGTTATGGTTCTAATATTTTCCAACTTTGAATGCAATCGCTGAGCCTTGCTGCTCTTGGTATCGGTGAGTAAAACATCCTTAGTCTTAATAATGTCAACCTAGGCGTAGGAGTGACTACTCCCACATACACACGAATGCAGTAATAATCTTTCTTTCGAGCCATAACACTGTAACAGAAATACGGTATGATTTAAAGTTTTCGTATCACAGCGTGTCTTCTTTTGTCACGTACGAGCTTTGATTGTAACTTGAGTTTTACGACTATTCGTTATTTCGATTATGTACCCTCTGACTTTATGTACACATTCTCTTTCAAAGGCTAATCTAATATTGTTTTATGATTTATTTTCGCATCAGTATGGCATAAGAACGCCAGCTCTGAGTGCTCTCTTCAGTCCATTTATTACAAAACAAAATGACCACGCTCAAATAGTTTCATAAGTTAAAAAACATCAGAAAACTGTAATAGAAATGTATTAACTGGTGTTACTATTCTAATCAAACTTTGAACGCATGCCAGTAGCGTAGCATGATTATATGTAAAATTGTGAAAATAATGTTCAAAACCGTATGTTCTTCTAAGGTCAAATTTGAAACAAGTTTTAGTTAAAGATTATTGGTATATATCAAAATATAACGTCACAGATAGGTGTGCTACATCTTTGTGCCTATTTTGTGTCTATTTTTTCTTTCTGTCTCTCATTTGGCTTTTAAGGGTTGAATCTTTAGTCACGCCACCAATTATGTAACCACGTGCTCACCCCCCCCTTCAACAGCAATCGCCGACCCCAGCTCTATTTCCATCGTTTTCTCTTTTATCTTTCATTTTCGTTCCGGTCGTGTCGTCGTCATTCATCTTGGCAACTGCCGAGGAGGTGAATACAGGTTCACAGGTATAAAAAGATACAGTAGAACAGAACACAAACTCGGAGACATTCTGCAGATATTTGTTATGCTGTGTGTGGGTGTGCAATACAATCGACTCTGTAATTGCTATCATTTACATCTTACTTTTTTTGTTTTTTTGTTTTTTGCGGCCATGTCCGTCAGTCGGTTGATCGACCCATCTCCCCATTTCAGCCTCTTAAATGTCTCCTGATCTGGTACAAGTCACAACCTGCCTTTTAATGTTCCTACTGGAAACTGTCCTTAACTTTTGCAAACTCAGACTGTCCATAAACTATCCCTAACTGTCGTAAAACTCACTTCTATTCCTAAAAGTGTAAGTAAATTAACTCTAAATATATTGACGTCTACGTCCGCCTTTTGTCCCAATTAAGGTCAAACCTTGATTAACCATCCTATTTTGTAACGTCTTTTGTTTACTTTAGTGAACAACTTTCTTTGCATTGTCTTTCTACTAACCTCGCTTCTTATACCTTTGTTCGGCTGATCAACTTTTTTCTCTTTTTGTTATTGTACTTATTTCCTAATACTTTTTGGGGGTATATCCATAGTATCACACAGGAAGTCCGAAATGAAACGTGTCGTAAAAAAGAAACATCTATCTATTCGTCTATGTTCAAGCGCTTTCTCGTTTTCTTTTCTTGAGATCAGACGAAAATTCTCAGAAACCTTTTCGAAAACAAAGTGACGGGGTAATGTAGGCATTGAGGATATAATACAGTATAAAGGTGTTTCACCGGCTGCAAGACGAACTTACTGACTCCTGTGTCTTTTTTTGCAAGTGATTATTGATTATCGCCTCTACCTGAAAGCTTGGTAATATTCTCCAGAAAGCTACTTATATTATGGCTAAATTGTGAACTTTTCATGTGTATCTAATTACAAGCAGGTGTCGTGTTCTGAAATGTCCACATTTTGCTCTTTGCTCAATTTATCCATTTAATTTCACAATGAAAACCAATACAGCTTAACATGAAGGAGAAAACAGTTTAAAATAGACCACGTGAAGTTTATATACAAGGTGTTTCATAAATTTGAAACGCAGGTTTTTACGATGCACGTGTGGTTCCAATAGGCAGATATGCTTCTGAGATGTGAACATTAAAGGTGGGAACAAGTCATGGTTTGTAAAACTCATCTGGATTTTTGCAAGATAAATCAAATTATTTTTAAATTTTGGAAAGGTTTCGTCAAGGTTATCAATAAAAAGAATGAATTGGCTTGGGCACGTCGTCACAGTGGAATTCTGGAAGTAATATTTACCGAATATCCAAAGAAAAATTACCCGGTAAAAGACGATGTGGTTGACATCCAAAGCGTTGAACTGGTCGGATTCGCAGCGATGTAGAGCGTTCTTTATAAGAATTGATCTTATCAGAGGCTTCATTGCTCCTATATTTTATTAGAATGTAAAAAAAAACTGTCGCACGAAAGAAAAACAAAACTTTTTTATAACAACCACGAATAAATTTATTCAATTACTTAGATGGAAGAAAGATGGAGATTGTCCAAGTGAACAAAAAGGAAAGATAGTTATTTGGGCTGTGGAACATGTTAGCAGTTATCTTTAGACGAAGATAGTTAATATTTGAGCGTCCAATAGATAGATATAGGAGAGAGAGAGGAGACGTCTTTCCTTCTTGCTTTCGGGGTTCTTTACTGATCGACCGAAAGGGATTGAAGTTGTTCTTCAGGAGATGGATAAAATTAATGTGCCCTGAAATCTCATTGGTAAGTGTTTAATCAAATCACATAGCAGGGACATTTTCCCAGAAAGTGTATGTATTTATGACTGCTCCATTTTTGCTAACATTGATAAGATTAGTAAACACCATGATACGATTTTATATTTATAAAATGTCAATAAATATCTATTGAATACGATGCAATGAAGTAAAATGAGAAATGTTAGGTTTTACTTTTTGTTTTTAATCAATTATAATATAAGGAAAACACGTCGGTCTCTCGTTCAGTTTGTCTATCTTTTACTGTTTTTGTTTATGTCATCTATTGCAGGAATTATTTTCCTACATATGCAAAAGCATTGACAGGGATGACAAATCGGGAGTACACACTTCCCGGATGCATAATCATTACAGATTTTCGTTATAACGAAATTCTACTGATTACATATCATAACATTTATTTTGCTATAAGGGTTAGGATTAAAACTAATGTGTACTATTTACACCACGTAACAGTTATTTTATTAGCTATGTCATTGGCTATCACGAAAGTCAACGTTTTTACATACCATAACAGTTATTTGGATAGCTGGTCTACTCGATATAACGAATGAATGTTGTTTGCATGGTATAACTATTATTACTGTTAGCTAGTTAATTGATAGAGGGAGAGTCTACTTTTTACTGAAAATAACAGTTATTTGGTGGCGGAGTTACTGGTCAAACATAAAAATACTAACCTAAAACTAAACTAAAAAAAAATAATCTCGATAACGATAGTGCCCAACTATAGTTGAATATTATAAGTGAACGATAAATAATAGAGAAAATAGATCTCAAACTATGATTTGAGTATGTTAACAAACGAGTAAATTGCAATTCAATGGCGTAATTTGTCAAATCTGTGAGAGATGCAACGTCAGCTTTATGTACTACTGAAAAGTTAGCCAAAACCTGATAAAATGTTAGACGCGTTTTGGTTGACTGATGTCGATTAATTTGTTCCTGTTTTGACCAATTGCTGCGTTTGTTTCACGATGAATCTGTTTCTCTGTTTTCTTCTATAGTGATCTTTTTTTTCCTTCTTAATTATCTTCAACCTCGAAATTTAACAGTACCTCAGTACAGTTTTATATATTATTTTTATTTTTTGGAATTCTTTGAGATGAGACTTCATAATTTGTGTATTCATTCTTTTGTGGATTGGTATCCTCATATTCACAGTTGTTGTTTCACCATATTTCGGCCCACTCATCTTCCGGCCTCCTTCGGGTGGTTAACCGCGACAGGATAGGAATGCTGAGTTTTGTAACTGTATCCCTAGTAGTTACTGCTTTCCATAGACGTCGTTGTCTAACCACGTTTTGGCCAACTAATTCGCTTTGGGTAGGATTAAAACCGCTATCTTCGGATAATGCTTACCTGGAACCGTAAAGAATCAACTTGACTCATTGAAGGCACGTGGACTATGACTACCGTGAAATCCGCTTTTCTGCTAATCTGTCACTGGTTGGAAGATTGGAATTGTGGTACAGCTGATTCTTCCATAACCACCGACGGTGTCGATTGCATCAAACATTTCTTCTAATAACTTGTTTTATTCTTTTTATTTCTGTCTAGTTGAATATGCATGGATTTGTTTGCTGATTTCTGCTTACATGGTTGGAGATGGGGAAACTGTGTCTTTCCTCGGCTGGGCAGTGTCTATTTAAATACGAGAGTGACACGTTGTTTCTATGTAGAAAGTCGAGTCTGGTTTCCTGCTCACACGTTGCCTTCCGTGCCGTTACCTAAAATAAACAATTAGATCCTTCAGAAGTAAAAGAATAAGAAATTCAATTCTTCCCTCTAGTAGCAAAACTTTAATAAAGAGGGGGTGGCAAAAAAGAAAGGAAAACATATCCAATTTAAGTGACACCTATTCAGATTAGCATAAACAAACAAGAGAAAAATTGCTTACGACAATACATTGCGCCGCTAAGCAAACACGCAAACACTAAATAACGAGACATCTTATATTAAATATTATGACTGCTAAATTCAAATATACTTTATCTCTTCTTTATCTTCTTTGCAGTTTTCCCATCTTTATTTTCCTTTCTTTTTTCACTGCGTCGACTTCATTAAAATAAATAAAAACAAATATAGACCGTTTTTCTTTCTTCTGAACAACCGTTTATAAGCGACTGAAGTTTACATATTAGCAGTCTTATCACAACCTTTGAGGACAGTAATGGCGGTAGTGGCGGTATGGTTGTCCAACCCATCTTTTCCGCCAATCGATTAGTAAACAAATTGATTTTATAATATCCAGACAAGTATTAATGCATAGCCTGCGGCCCGTAAGCTGCATGCGGCACATTTTACGTTTATGAGATGTTTAATTTTAGTTTAATATACTAGCGTCATTTTTTTTATCAAAATTGTATTTTTGGAGTTGATGGATAAAGAGGGGGAGCTGAGAAGATATAAAATTATACGATTTTGCCAAACAAGTATTAGAAAGTATTTTTAGATTATTCTGGCTACTGTTTTCATCTGGAGTGCTATTCGCATAACGTTTCAGCCGATGTAACATCTGACCTTCTTCATGTGCTTCTTATCGAACTCGAGAATTTTTTTCTATTAAACTTGGGAATCTTTCTATCAAACTTGGCAAAATAACTTTAAAACTCGCAAAATTGACACTAAAACTGTCTGGATAAAGTTACTAGGTAAAATTCAGTGGTAATGACACCTTTCTGGAGGTAGAAGGTTCAATCCTCAGTGCGTTCCATACTAAAAATGCAATTATTTAAAATTGTCAGAACGAAAATATGCTACCCAATAGATTGATTCTGTCCGAAATCCTGTGAAGATTCTCGAGTTTAACAGAAATATTGTAGACTTCTCGGACATAAAAATTCCTTATTAAACAGGATACACCTGAAGTAGGTCGGAGTTTACTTCGAGCAAAATGTAACATTGGAGATGAGAACAGAAGTTCGAATAATCTAAATAATACAAAGAGGGTGTATCTTAAAATTGTCAGTAGTTCAAGTAAGGCGTTTAGGAGGCTCCCATCATGACCTTAAAAAGAAAATAATGATTGAAACATTCTTAGGAATTAATGACGCAACTAGAAAACTCGTCTGGTTCTCTTTGGGTAACATGTGTTACCTTACCGATCGGAGATATCAACCAGGATTTCCGGTCGGACACACACACACACACACACACACACACACACACACACATATATATATATATATATATATATATATATATATATATATATATATATATATATATATATATATATATATATATAAAGAGAGAGAGAGAGAGAGAGATGTTAGGTATTAGCTAATATGTTAGACTTAGGAAATGGGAAGTCGAACCAAGAACAATGGACGTCAACAACTCGCACACGCATACATCCGTTAGCCAGAGCTTAAATACATAATGTGTTTGTATTTTTATTATGGCAGTCTCCATTTCTTTTGCTTTGAACACAACTTGTAAACCAGTGGACGCTCACTCGTCGACCGCCTATACGATAAAAGACAACAAGGGCAAAACAAGAAGATAAAGGAAAGGGAATCCCACCGCGTAAATGCTAAGGGTCTTTTTTTATCAGTCTATCTTTCTCTCTTTCTTTGTCTGCCTATCTTTCGTCCACTTCTCTCTCTCTCTCTCTCTCTCTTTCTCTCTCTCTCTCTATCTATCTATCTATTTCTCTTCCACACACACACACACACACACACACACATTTTCATCTATCTCAGTCTTTCATCTCGACGACCAGCATAGGTATTTATACTTAAGAACTTCTAATGAATAATAATAATAATAATAATAATAATAATAATAATAATAATAATAATAATAATAATAATAATAATAATAATAAAGAGAAGAAGAAGAAGAAGAAGAATGAAATTTTTAACTATACCCTCTCCCCCCCCCACAAAAAATGGAGTCGGCATTGATAGTAGTTGTGAAGTGTCAATGAGGACTGAAAAGCCGAGAAGAGAAACTACTAACCAGACTTCCACTAGATAAGTGGAAAGAGTACTGGGGCCTTGGAGAAGCTTGCTGTCACCCAAAATTCCAATGAAGACCAATGATCGCTGTCAGTAAGAAGTCATTTGTAAACAGCCATTGTGATAACACAAATTCATTTGCAAAGGTCATCGAAAGTGGTGGAGAGTACTGGAAATATTGGGAGACCCAAACTCTAGGGTACAAATAATAACATTCTCGTGAACAATTCAGAGAGTAACAAAGCGGAAAACAAATAACGAGAAAAGAAACATTGGAAAAGAATTAACTACGTATGCTATTTAAAAGACGGACTAAAAATATTGAACGGATATACATAGCCACGGAAAGTACACCTACTAAAGAAACGATGTCACTACTTAAAGCTGCCAAACAACGTGATTAAAACGCAGAAAACAGCAAAGGTATATTCTGTGGACAAATAGACGAAACAATAAAACACATCGTAAACAAATATTACAAATTAGCCTAAACAGAATATAAAATAAACTTTACTAGGTTTGGAAAGTGGTCCACTTGAAACTCTGCAAATCACTGCTATTTAAACGTACAGGAGATGCAAATTGAAAGCGTATTTGAATAATGAAGCATAAAAATCAACTGAGATATGAAAATGCATACGGACAAAAACTCATCAAAAACTAAGACTAGCTTTAGCAGGTAACATGGTGAAAATCAAGGAAGGAGAAAAAGTACATTCATGTTTATTGCAAGAGAGTTGAAAGCGTCATAGAACATAAAAAAATAAACTACCGTAATACAAATAATTGTGAAAGCACCAACAACAGTTCTGATAAAAAAGAAATAAGTAAATAAAGACTATTAGAATTTTTAATCAAAACAGGGATTGAAATACAAACATACGAATCACTTTACTGATGAAAATAACTAAAATATTAAGGGAAATCCTAGAGTGTAAAAACCAACCCACATAGACGTATTAATAGTGAGCGAAAATATATATCTTGTATAAACCTGACTTGTTGAACGGTGTGTATGTTGTTTAGAATATCAGCTAAGGCAACTGAAGTCAATGTCGATTTGCATATCGTGATCAATCACTGCTGACCTGCTACTCCTTGGACCCGTCTCTCGTTGTTCTATTTGAACAACTCCAACTTGTCTTCCCAAACCAGTCTAATGTATCCCGTATTTTCTACCAGAAATTGATACGCACACTTCCTCAGTTAATCTCTGCTTACCTCAACAGGAAATAAATACTTTCTTTTGAATTTGTTATTCAACCCCTCTCCCCGACTAATTATTAATGGCGCCATTTTGTCTGTATAACACAATCGATACTCTCATATTGTCATTTACTTTCACATCACTGTATGGCGGTCTCAGCTGTGTGGGTGAGAGCAGTCTATAGTATCACATCTGTTCTAGGATTTATACTTAAGTTATTGAAGCATAAACTCAAGAATTTGCTCCTAGGCATCACCGGAACATAATAAAGATGTGCACTAAGATGTGAACAACAGTTCTAAATATGCAAATCATTTAGATTTTTGTTTGTTTTAGTGGTGTTAATTAGGTCAAAATTATATTTCGAATCATGACCAATGATCGTTCACTGGTGAAATAGGTGGCATTTCCTAGTGGCCGACTAACCACAAGTGGTCCCATATTTACATATTTACATATTTACAATAGTAATCATTTAATCAGCAATTATAGAGGAGTAGATTTTGTGCGCTAGATATTGTTCTGCGGGAAAATGCGCTGTAAGTTTAATGAGGATGGGTTATCTTATTTACGTGAAGAGGTAACTAGTTGCGAGGTGCTGTTAAGTGATCTTTCCGGTAACTAATTTAGCAAACCTTCTATCATTTTTATTTGAAGAGGTGAACATGGCACAAATGTAAACAATCCGAAGGCAACATCAACAGACAATTACTTTTCTTTTCACTTTGGCAATGTGTGTGTTTTCTTGACAAGAAGTTCGTATGTCTCAAGACTTACCGTTAATAAATTACAACGGCTTGGTACGCGCTTAGCAAACAACTTGACAATGCAACTTATTGTTTGACATTATGAAGTCATTTATAAGATTATTGTATCAAGACAAATAGGTAAAGAATGGACTAAGTTAAAACTGGTTGGCTATGGGTAACAGTGCATGAGAGAAACCGACAGGTTTTTGTTCAAATAAACGGATTCAAAATATATAGGTCTATCTATTTAGATATTTCTCCTCACAATATAAAAGGCTCAACTTCAAGTAAAAATAGTTGACTTAAATTATAAAAGCCGAAGTTCAAACTGCACGACTGATTTTCAAGTAGAAAAGTTCAACATTCAATTGCACTATTTAATTTCAATTGAAAAGATCTGACTTCAAATTACACGAACACAACTTAAACTAAAAAAAATCCTAACTCCATATCATACTGCTCAACTTTAAATCACATTCATAGCTTCCAGTTACGCAGCTCAATATCAACTGAAAAAAGTGACTTCAAATCAACTTTAGATGAAAACCCCAACTTATAATTACACGACCAAATTTTTATCCGGGTCTTACTTCTCCTTCCCTATATATATAAAAGATTTTCCTATATATATAAAATGAACTTAATTTTCCCCTCTGATTTTGACCTTAATAGGATTAAAAATCAAGACATTTCATGCAAATGTAATATGCACAAACTGCAGCACAATATCGAAGGTGTGTTATAGGCTTATTACCTATCCACTTCCTCGATAATCGTAGATTCCTATATTCTTTTTGCCAAAATCGGTTAAAATCAATGGAAGTGGTAAAATCTTTTCTCTCTAATAAATTCCTCCTTCCCCCGCCACCACTTAACACCGTTGCTGGATCGTCCACAAGGGACAGTTACGAAAGAATACCGGTTTGGGGTTTTTTTACTCCGTAGTTGCTTTAAACACTGGAATGGACGCACAATGGACTTAACCGAATCGAAAGGTTATTTATGCCTTTTTTTTTCGCTTTTCGCTGTTTTTATTTTTGTTTTTCCGAACACGTCCATCATTTTTCCTCTGATTTATGCTTTTTGTTTTTCTGATTTCTTTTTTAAAGAAGTTTTACGTTTGTTCCCTGTTTTTTTTTTTTTTTGTTTTTTTTTGTTTTTGTTTTGCCGATTTCTTGAAGAAGTTTAACATCGTTTTTTATATTTAAACAGGGTTATTCTTTACTTTACCCCCCTCCCCCTTTCCTTACACACATACCTCCAAGCAATGGGGCAACGCTGGGTACCCCCGCTAGTATTGTATAACGTATTTCCGTAGTTATGTAATGGAAACGTTGATAAGTCAAAAACTATTTATTGATTATATTGAAAATATGCATAGTGTTCAACATTATTAAAGAACATCAAATTCAGAAAGTTGAAATTCAGTAAGAATTACAACCATAACCAAATATTCATAGTTAAGGAAATATGAGATACGGAACTTCATTGGCTACAATATAGGCCACATAGCGAGCCTCTATGATTAATAAAACCAAGATCGTCAAAAGTTTGAGTTTTTAACCATAACCTTGATCTTTTGCCCAAATATCTAAAAATCAAATCAATTCTGAGTTAAACTATGATCGAAATTTTACCCGAGTTTGACTCCTATTAGTCAAATGATATGAGTGTTAAACTGTACACAAATAAACAAACCAAGTAACAAATCAATAAACTCAACAAAAAACATAACCTTATTGGCGAAGGTAAAAAGCTCAACTTAGTATTGTAAACGACAAATAAGAAACTGACATAAACTGAATTTAAAATTTTGAACGTTTTGCACTCAAATATAAAAAGTTTAATTTCAAAATAAAAAAAATCAACTTTAAACAAGTAACATATTGTCTGATGTTATGAAGTTATTTCGCAATGTATCAAAACGAATAGGTAACGAATGAATGGGGTTCCCAACTGATTAAACATCTGAAATGTTTGTTAGACATTATCCTCGAGTGTCTACGGTCTTTCTGTGCAGGAGTTTGTCAGAACAACCTGGCATGAGGATTCTTTTCCCTACAAGTAAACCCTGAATAAATATTTGACATCACATAGTATTCGAGACCCAAATAAGATTTTATCTGTATGGATAACCCACACTGGCTTTTTTTACAAAGGAATCACCACTTATCAAGGCCCAGAGACCACTCGAGGATAAGGGTTAAAGAGGGTACGGTGTTCAAAAGGACAATATCATAGTAATCGCTAGAATTGTAAATTTGGTAAATTTAATTACTTAAGAGGAACGGCTCATCAAGAACTTTTTTACATTAGACTTGAAGACGGCTATATTGTAGTCAGCTGGAAAGCAGGTAAACGGAAGAGAGTTCCACATGTGTGCAGCTCTTAGAAAGAAGCTTTGTTCATGGAATCTGCGTTTAGGTTTAGGCACAGATAAAGGGTGGGGGAAATTATTGATAGTGTTTACAGCCAAACGAGTGTTTCTCGTGAATGTTTGGCTAGGGGGAACCATAGATTGGAGCTCAAACGAGCACTTGCCATGAAAATAACGATAAAACAGAGATAGGCTCGCAACGTCTCTTCTGTGAGAAAGAGGTTGCAGGGAAGAGAAGGGTCATCTATTCTGAACTCTGTCAAGGCAGGATAAAATTTTCCTAGCAGCTCCTGCCCAGATGTGACAGCAATACTCCATCCTTGGACGTACCTGGCTCTTATATAGGTAGAAAATTGCATCAGCAAGTAGATATCTACTGGATCAATAGAAGAATCCCATTATTTTCCAGTGACATTGGCAACGGACTTGATGTACGTATTCCATTTTAAATCAGGAGTAAAGATCAAGCCCAGAAGCTTGTCAAAACATGGAGCCTCCCCAAGACAAGAGTGATTCATTTCAATTGATGCCAGGTAGCATCAGAACGTTGATGATGCAAAGATAGAAGCTTCGTTTTAGATGCATTAAAAGTAACCAGCCACTTTTTCCCCATGCTCCCGATCAGAGGAGAGAGAATCAGAGAGAACTTGGTTGTTTACGACCTTTGATGTGTTGCCATAGATGGTAGTGTCGTCACCAAAATTGTCTACGAATAATCTAAGGATGTGATTTGGAAGATCGTTAATATAGGCTTTTACTAGGAATTTTGCATCTTCTCCAAGTAATGTTAACCCAAATAACAGCACGAAGCTGGACACTCTACTAGACTAGATGAATTCTTTTCCTGGAATCTAGTAAGACCAAAAGACAACAAGAAAGATATACTATTGGATATTTAAATGATCGATTGAGAAGAGTAAAGTTATATTCTCAACTTCTTTAATCAATGTCTGAAGGGTAAACATGAACTTTAATGGAATAGTCGCATATCCATGTATTGCATATAGAGATCAAGTGTCAGCCCCAAGTAAAATTCAACAAAAAAAAACTGCCAGATTTACAATACGAATAAATGGAACACAAAAATAGAAACAGCGAACTGAAAAACAATAAAGGATGTTATCTTTCTGAATTCTTTGAGATGAGAATTTATTATTCGAATTATTTGGATTTTTTTTTTTTTACTACTTCCTCATTTCGAGTGTTATTCTCACAACGTTTCGGTCGATGCAACCTTCGATCTTTTTCAGGTGTATCTTGTCAATCTTGGGAATCTGCATGGAATTTCGAACAGAACTCTTCATTTAACCCATATATCTATTTGGAGATATATTTGGTCAAGAAAAAAAAAACAGGGAAAAAAGTGCTCAATACTTTAGTAGAGCTAAATATGTTTTTATTATTTCAACCTCGGGTTTTTTGTTTTTTTTTTGTTTTGTTTGTTCGTTTGTTTGTTTGTTTGTTTGTTTGTTTGTTTGTTTGGGGTTTTGTGGGGTTTTTTGTTTTTTGTTTTTTTGTTGTTTTTTTTCTAAAATCAATACAAATTGTTTCAATCGACAGGACAATAATATTATCCTGCCGATCTCTTCAGACAATTCAAATAAAAAAAACTTGACTTGAATTATCTGAAGAGATCAGCAGGATAATATTATGGTCCTGTCGATTGTTGATTTTGTAATGATTTAAGCAAAAAAAACACTACGGTTGAAATAATAAATACATATATATATATATATATATATGTGTGTGTGTGTGTGTGTGTGTTTTACTCTTGAGTGTGTATCTGTTGATATGTTATATGCTTCTATATAGAGTGACGTGGTTCTCGGTTGATTAACTGTGTTTAACTGTGTCGGATATATACTCGAGAGTCAAAAAAATGAAAAGAATATTCTGTTATCATAACCCTAGTGATAACAAATGAATTTAACGAGGTTATTAAGAGTACTTAATAAAAGAAGAGCAATATATATTTTTATTAATATGAACAAATGCCCATGGTCTCGACAGTGGACATGCTAATGTTTCGGAGAAATAGTCGCTTAGAACCAGAAGTCCTCATCAGGCGATTTAATAAATGGTAGCTTTCCATAGAAGAAGCTAACCTTTAAAAAAAAATGGTTCTATAATAATAAATACATAATCAACATTAATTAAAATATAATATTCAAACGTATTTTATGACCGGGCAACGCCGGGCGGCCTTCTAGTGATTCTATAAACGTACGTACACGTTGCTACACCGTACAAAGAGGGGCAACTCGATTAATGAAAATAACAAATATCGGTGTCCGAAACAATTACTAAAACGACGGGTGATTTTATACGTCAGCATTTTCTCGGTTTCAACTTGCATGCGATTCATTATTACATGACTAGCGAGGAAATCTGCTGTGGCCTGGAAGCAATATTTTTAAAGCAATTTTACACATATTTCTAACACAATGGTTGATCACAGTGGAAAGAATGCTGGAGATCAGGTGGTCAGTTCGCGCGGATGCAACAAAAATTTGGGTTCTTATCAAAATTCTTTCGTATTAAATAGCAAACTAAAAACAAATCTGTATAATGTACGTACTTATGACGAACCGAAAATATCATATTCCAGAAATCGCGTAAATTGGTCAAGTGGGTTTTCTTTAACTAAGAAAATCAAATTTTATGAAGAAACGAGAACATTGTGTATTTATCCACCATATTTTATACATAAAGGAAACCAACTCAATTCGAACTACCGAGATCAAAATCAGTCTTGTAATGGCTACAATTTACTACTAAAATCACAAAAAAATATTTTCTATATAACTACTATAATAAAAAAAAATAATTGATTAATTTTCGGTATTTTGGAATATGACATTTTCGTTCAGTGATAGGTATGTACATCTGTACATCATAAAGATTTTTTCTATATATTTTTTAATTAGGTTGAATTTGGAATTTGCACCAAAATTTGTTTTTTCTTCTGCAATAAAAAAAAAACAGTTTGGGCTAAGGTTTCAAATAATAGAGGAGGTGTAGTTTCAATCATTATGGAGAGTAAACAACGAGAATATTAGAAAAAAAAACTTTAAACTACGAAAGTGAAAAGATCAAAATACCAACAGCTGGCGGCGGAAAATTTTGTGTAAAAAAATGGCTTTCTTTACGACTTTACAATTGAGGTTGGAAGTAGAGGTTTCGCTGGCAATTAACAGGCGAGACAGCAAAAAAAAAAAAACTAATCGTACAGTGTGTATTTAGAAGCAAGCCTAAAAATAACGTTAATCGGCAATTCTTTAGATTAACACACTCGGTTAAATTACAAACACAATAGGAGATAAATTCTATTTTTAGGTGATTACGTTTGAACAGCCTGAAAGATTTGAAGGAAAGAAGAGAACCCCCAATTATTTTAGACTTTAGATTGGATGACCAGTTTTGTATATAAATATAACGTTAAATGAATGTCGGAACTTTTAGAGCAGATAACTACATTTTTTTACTACCAAGTCCGAATGGCATCCATATATCTATCCGGAATATTGTTAAGCTTTTATCAAGAACTTTGAATATTGTTAAGCTTTTATCAAGAACCTTGAATATTGTTAAGCTTTTATCAAGAACTTTGAATATTGTTAAGCTTTTATCAAGAACTTTGAATATTGTTAAGCTTTTATCAAGAACTTTGAATATTGTTAAGCTTTTATCAAGAACCTTGAATATTGTTAAGCTTTTATCAATAACTTTGAATATTGTTAAGCTTTTATCAAGAACCTTGAATATTGTTAAGCTTTTATCAAGAACTTTGAATATTGTTAAGCTTTTATCAAGAACTTTGAATATTGTTAAGCTTATCAAGAACTTTGAATATTGTTAAGCTTTTATCAAGAACTTTGAATATTGTTAAGCTTATCAATAACTTTGAATATTGTTAAGCTTATAAAGAACTTTGAATATTGTTAAGCTTTTATCAAGAACTTTGAATATTGTTAAGCTTATCAAGAACCTTGAATATTGTTAAGCTTATCAATAACTTTGAATATTGTTAAGCTTATCAAGAACTTTCAATATTGTTAAGCTTTTATCAAGAACCTTGAATATTGTTAAGCTTTTATCAAGAACTTTGAATATTGTTAAGCTTATCAAGAACCTTGAATATTGTTAAGCTTTTATCAAGAACTTTGAATATTGTTAAGCTTATCAAGAACTTTGAATATTGTTAAGCTTTTATCAAGAACTTTGAATATTGTTAAGCTTATCAAGAACTTTGAATATTGTTAAGCTTATCAATAACTTTGAATATTGTTAAGCTTATCAAGAACTTTGAATATTGTTAAGCTTTTATCAAGAACTTTGAATATTGTTAAGCTTTTATCAAGAACTTTGAATATTGTTAAGCTTATCAAGAACTTTGAATATTGTTAAGCTTATCAAGAACTTTGAATATTGTTAAGCTTATCAAGAACTTTGAATATTGTTAAGCTTATCAAGAACTTTGAATATTGTTAAGCTTATCAAGAACTTTGAATATTGTTAAGCTTTTATCAAGAACTTTGAATATTGTTAAGCTTTTATCAAGAACTTTGAATATTGTTAAGCTTATCAAGAACTTTGAATATTGTTAAGCTTATCAAGAACTTTGAATATTGTTAAGCTTATCAAGAACTTTGAATATTGTTAAGCTTATCAATAACTTTGAATATTGTTAAGCTTATCAATAACTTTGAATATTGTTAAGCTTTTATCAAGAACTTTGAATATTGTTAAGCTTTTATCAAGAACTTTGAATATTGTTAAGCTTATCAAGAACTTTGATGCCAGCAAAATAACTGACCCTACAACATTGCAATCATAGTATTAAAAGGATGCTACCGAAACTAACTCCTATTCTTACAAAGTTTTACAAACGTTGCTTAAAAGAGAAATGTTTTCCAACACCTTGAAAAACTTTGTCGGTCTGCTAAATATTTTTATCATACTTAAGATCGGTCCTGCAACTCAGTACAGACTAATCAGTTTCCTATGCATTATGAGTAAGTTGATTGAATCTGTGATAAATCAGGGGGTATTCAATCATCTCAGTAAAAAAAGCAAACTACTCAGTGACAAGTAATATGGTTTTCGCCTTTTAAGATTAACAATCTGCGAATCTATTAACGTGGGCTTTGTTTTTAGACTAATAGAACTTGACATATCAAAAGCCTATGATAAGGTTTGATATAAAGGCTTACATCACAAGATTTCTAGTTATGGAATACATGAAAATGTTCTCTCAACCATCAAATCTTTTATCTCTGAAAAAAAGTAGTTATTGATAGGGACAGGTCGAACGCTCATCGACATACGACGCATGTCAACACTTCGGAAAGCATCAAAGATCTTTCCAATTCTATTTTCTTCCGTCTTTAGACATGCGGTGTAATGGGAATGGGAGTGGCTGATCACTTTTAATGTATCCAAAACCGAACCTCTCTTTTCCCCTGAAATGCTCTGATTCACCAATTTGGCCCCATTGAAATAAATTACTTTCGTCTTAAGAAAGTTCTAACTTTGACAAGCTTGTAAGACTGACCTTCGCTCCTCACCTGCAATGGAAGACTTGCATCAAATGTTCCCAAGATCGCTGGAAAAAGTGTTGACTCATTCTACTGCTCCATAAGTTATCTAATTTTTATGCAATCCTCTACTTACATGAGAGCCAAATATGTCTTAAGATGGAGTACACATCTGGGTAGGTGCTGATCAGAACATCCTTTCCTGCTTTGACAGAGTACAAAACCGACTTCGAAATCTCCTTCCTACTTCCTCTTCCTATCAGTTTCTCTACTGTTGTTATATGGCAAATACTCGGCTGAGATAAAAACATTCACAACAAACGCTCGTCTACAACTACAACCATTATCAATAATTTCCTTACTATTCTCGATCTATCTACCTAAAACTAAACGAAACTTCTATGAGCAAAGTTCCTTTCCTAAATTTCCCCATCTGTGAAACATATCTTTGGGGCTGCTTCCCAGCTGACTACAACATTATCGTTTTCAATTTCAATGTATACAAATTCTTGTTGTTTTGTTTTTCTGCTAAATAATAAACTTCTGACAAACTTCAACCATCCTTATCAATCATCACGATGTAGTTTCACCGTTAGCTAGAAAAACTCGTTATCCTCGAGTAGCATTTAAACCTTGGTAAGTGTTTTTTTTTAGTAAAAAGAAAACTAAATTAAAATGATTGCATACATATACATACATTATCTTTATGCAATTACATATTATTTTAATAACGAAACAGGTTCCAGAAAGTGGGATTTGCAAAGAGAGCACTCTAGAAAAATAGTACTTTTGCCTGCAAAAAATGCTTGGGCAGCCTCATCGGCATTACTTGGTAGGGACGCCTCAGGCAATTAATAATAAACTAACCTTTTCTGAAAGCGTGAGGGGGACCTACTAGAACTGCACAGAATAAGAACTATGCCTCAGCCAGGAAAAAGTAATCTCAACAATATTTGCTTTGCTGCAAAGGAATAAAACATATTTCCACGCAGGATAAAGTGGCACAAAAGTCAAAAGTATGATTTTAAGAGCCAGCGCCCTAACGGAAGAGCACTCTGGACTACAAAAAAATAAAAATAAAAACCAGATTTGTGCAAATAAACTTCATTTTATAACTGACTTGCCCACCAAGTTTCAGACATGAATATTCAGCAGTATTTCTTTTTCGTCATCCATTGCTGGGTAATTTTGATACTCGTCTCACCAGTATGCTGTGTTATACTGAAAGGGCATCAGATTCACCGGATATAAATCACACAGATTTCTTTGATCTGTGGTGATTATCTAAAAAAATAATGTGGTCAATGATAAATTTGGAGATGTAAACAGTTGCTTAAAAAAATAAAACAAAATTAACGTATAGGTGATAATACTCACACACACACACACACACACACATTATATACATAAATATACGTGTATATATAGGCGATAATAAGTATAGTATTTATATATATACACGTATATATATACATATTATACTAGCATTGGTACCCGGCATTGCTCAAGTTGACATGAAGTTCCGTTTGACCACACCTAAGGATACTAATCATTTTCATGGGCAACAATTTCAAAAATAAAAGAACGGATAAAAACATGTAAATGTAATCGTCCAAAAAAAGAAGTACGTGATGCCCTATTTCGGCAGAAGGGATACAAAAAGAAAAAAATATTCTCCGGATATTGAGCAATTTTTGTTGTCCGTGCGTTAACCCCCCCCCCCCACACACACACAAAAAAAATAAATAAATAAAAAGAAATCAAAACAACTTTTGTTTCAATAAAAATAGAAGCGAGTGCCCGAACGACCGAGAAAAAATTAGCCAAAAGTGTGGCTGAAGTTTGAATTTGAAGCGGTCAAAGTTTCTGTATAGCAGTTTCAAGAATATTAAAAACAAACAAATAAAAAATTTTCAGTTTATTCGTAAGTGTGTTTTTTATTTGTTTCTTTTTTTAATATTTGAAAAAAAAAACATTTTTCTGTGTACACGGAATTATTTTTTCAGGCTAAAAACTTATAAAGATTACCAAATTATTTTATTTCGTGAAGAGTTTATTATGTTTCAAAGTTTTTAGGGGGACATAACTCTATGTCTTTAAAAAAAAGTCGATGTGGGAAATAATTCCAAATAAATTGAATTAAATATGTTATCAATTAAATTGTTATTTAAAGTTTATTAAATCACAATTTTAAATAGAACACTTCAAACAATTCTCTCGCTAGAAATATTAACTAACATACCGCTATTTAGCAAAATCGATTCTCCTTAATGCAATATGCAAATGATGTGGCCTCTTAATTGTATATTTTGCAAGAATCATACTATATACAGAAATAAATGAAAGAGTAAATTAGCGGACCTTTTGTATATATTAATCAAATTTTGAACAAACAAACAGGTAGGAATACGAATTTACATATATATATATACATATATATAAACATGTATATACTAAAGAAACAAACCAAAATTATTTATATGTTCATTAACGTTTCGTCTTTATTTTTAGACTTCCTCTGGATGATTGATTTGAAGAAATAAAATTCAAGATCTATATCTGAAAATATACTTATGTTTGTAATGTGAAAAAAATAACTGAATTTTGCCTATATCGGTATCAGAACAACATGCTATTCATTGCCGCCAAGACCGATATCAGTCAAGGGCCCAATGTGTTTTGCCTGGACATGGTTCTCTGGCAGGCCCACCCTCGATGAGAAAGATGTTTCACACGTTTGAGTAAAGGGTCATTAGTTTTCTTATCAAAACGTCAGCCAATTTTTATTTCACAAATCCTCGCAAAAGTTAGTTTATTATCAAATCAATTTAGTTTTATTGCGTAGGAAATAACTGAAAGATTTTCTATAAGGAAAAAACAGAATATTTCTTATCAATCCCTGTTTTTTACGACCTCTGCAAACATTTAACATAGTTAAACCTTTTCTTTCTTTCCTTTTCTTTTTCTGACATTTTCTTTCCGTCCTTTTCCATCATCTAAATCTCGGCGTTTGTCTCTAGCATATTTTACCCATCAACATTGTCACATGTGTATATGAAATGAAGTGTTTCTTTGTTTTTATTTATTTATTGGTGAATTTTTTTATTATCGATATTATTTTCTGTGATTAAAGTTAATTAACCTTTATCTGAATTCAAGTATATAGAAGCTAGAAGTAACGTTAAAAAAGAAATAGCGACAGCTAAGAGAGAATTTACTGAAACCACTAAAAACGCATCGAAACACAAAAATTAGGAACTCGTGACTTCTGGAAAATCTACAACAGTAAATAATGGGCAATCAACAATTCCCCCACTAACCAACAATCACGAGATTGTATGCTCAGCAACAGAGAAGGCTAACGTGCTTGCCAGTCGGTTTGCCTCAAACTCCACACTGGACCCTTTCAACCACCCCCTACCTGACTTTCCTATGCGGACAGACGCCATGCTAGATGATCTGAAAAATCACCCCTGCTCAGGTGCATGCTATCATAAAAAACTTGGCACTTCAAAAGCATGTGGACCCGATCTCATCCCAACTGTGCTATTAAAAAAGTGTTCAGCCGAAGTAGCTCCAGTTCTCTCCAAACTCTACAACAAATGCCTTAATGAATCTTGCTTTCCAGGCTGTTGGAAAACTGCTTCTGTGGTACCAGTTTTCAAGAAATCTGGCAAAAGAACTGACCCATCAAATTATCGCCTCATTTGCTTCCTTCCACTTTTTGCCAAAATATTTGAGACTTAAATTAACCATTCTCTATTCCATCACCTTACAGATGCTAAACTTCTGACTGACGAACAGTATGGATTTAGACAAACCCGTTCCACGGCAGACATCTTAACTGTAATCTCTGAACGTATATACCATTCACTGGACAAAGCGGGGGAGGCAGAGCAGTAGCTCTAGATATATCTAAGGCTTTTGACGGGGTACGGCATGAGGGTCTCCTCAGGAAAATTAGATCATACGGTATTACTGGTAGAATACTTAACATAATTAAATCCTTCTTAGATAAGAGAAAAATCCAGGTTGTCCTCGACGGTCGTACATCTAAACAATATGATATAAATGCGGGAGTGCCCCAAAAGTCTATCCCTGGACCGCTATTGTTCCTAATATTCATAAATGACCTCCCTGAGATGGGTATATATGCTTATGACACCACACTATTACAGGCACGACAGGAAAACAAATTTAAAGAAATGGCAAAAACACTAGAGAATTACTTCCAATCTGTAGTGGAATTGGGACAAAAATGGATGGTTACGCTCAATGCCGCCAAGACTAAACTTGCTTCGTTCAATAATTACAAGAAACCTTCTCTGCCACCAATAGCAATGGCCAACGACTCTTCATCTGAGAGTACATTTTTTAAACTGCTTGGCCTAACGTTCATAGGAAACATGAGTTGGAACAATTACATTGAAGTCATCGCCAGGGCCACTGCGAAGAAGGTAGGCTCTTTCTATCGTGCTAGAAAACTACTAACACCCGAAAGTATCTTATACCTCTATAAGGCCACCATTCGCCCATGTATGGAGTATTGCTGTCATATTTGTGCTGGTGCATCTGCTACTAGTCTCTCGCTCCTAGACAAGGTTCAAAGGAGAGTCGCCAATCTGACAGGCCCTGAACTGGCATCTAAGCTTCAGCCTCTGTCCCATCGACGAAATGTTGCATCCCTCTGCCTGTTCTTCAAATATTTTAATGATGAATGTTCTGACGAACTGCAAGCACTTGTGCCCACACGACGAAAACACCCTCGACAAACCTGACAGGCAGCTAAATCCCACCCACCCCCACAGTAGAGATCCCTAGATGTAAAAGATCTTTCTACTCCAGTAGTTTCTTCCCCAGAACCGCTAGACTTTGGAATTCCATTCCAGGTTCCTGCTTCCCCAACTGTACTGACGTGCAGAAGTTCAAATCTAACGTGAACCGACATCTTGCTGCCCAAATCCCTACATAGTACCCCAGTAGTTGTTGCCTCTGATAGTAGCCCCCTACACCAAAGTGGCAATTTGCCTTGTTTGGAGTGATAATGTAATAAAAAAAAAGTTCTGATCTTTTAATACAAGGATGCTGATTTGAAGGATGTAAATTGTAGAAGCAATTACGTTGTTTAATTATCTTAGCTTTTTAATGCTTTTTTTATCAAATAATCCACAATTGTATTTGAGTTTTTTTATAAATGATGATTCAAGGAGTCTTCATCGAGAGTTATTTAAAAATGAATTTAATGAGTTCAGATGGTTTGAAGTTAAAAGAATGATTATGTTGTAATGAATAAAAAAAACTAATGCATTCAGAGGATTCCTATTTTTTTATATCTTTTTTTTATTCACTATGCCTTTTCTTTGGTTAGCGTTGAGTTTCGCCAACATGTATCTGACCTGATGAGAACTATCACCGCCCATGTCAGTTCTGTGCCAAGAGAAGAGTGTGTTAGAGTTATGGAAAAGTTTGCACGTCATATCACAGTATACGCTTATCACGCATTGACTGGAGTTTAATTTTTCAATTAAATTTTTTTTTTAGCAAAAAATAAATCAATTATACTTCAATTGCCTTATTCGTTCCTCATTTTAATTCAAATTAATTTGGCAAAATATAAAACAAGCATGTTCCAGTTGCCATATAGGAAAAGCGTAATAGAAATGTACATGAAAGAGGATAAAGTAGACCAGCACCTGCCCAAAGTTACCTTGAATTGTTGATGTGTAGTCGATTTAAATTTTCAGGGTTTCTGATTGAAAAAACAGCCTTCCTTGTAAAAAAAAATTTCTTGTAGTGTCCGCATAAACCTCTTCCCTACGTGAATAATAGATCCTAGTGTATATTATAATGATTATTGAAAAAATCCTAGGTCAAAATGAGATCACGGCGTTATCGTCGGCGCTCAGGGAAGAAAAGGTTCAGCTTTTTAAGTCCGCTTTCATGAGGCAAATCCGATAGACTTTGTACCATTCGAGCAGCCAGTCTTTGAACTCTCCAGACGCTGGATATCAGGTATTAGATATTAGAAGCGTGGTCACCATATTCTAACAGTGGTCTGACGAGGGAGAAATATTTCAATAGTAATTTTGCAAAAGAACGTCAAACGAGAAATAAAATGTCCTTTGCTTTGCTAGCAGTCTAACCAACCAACTATAGTTAGATATAAAAAAAAAATGTGAATTTTATGAACGCTTGCATTGGGACATTTTTGTGGTCATCTTGTAATCAAATTGAACACATCTCGAGTTTCTTTTTCACCTGTTCGTTTCTTATTTTTGAATTCGTCCAATTCAATCTTAAAATTGTTTTCGTTATTGATCATTTAAAAAAATAGAGACAAACATTTTTATGAGTAAAACTTATACATTATATATTTAGCTGCTATAATTCGAGTATGTAGCAACCATAAGCAAGGATTTATTTTCTGCCACAGATTTACTGACCACTCAGCTTGCAGAGCACATTGATTCAATCTTTCCCTTGAATAGCTACTTCAACTCTTTTAGATATTACGGTCCGTCAATATTAGAGTACGCTGAAAGCAACAAAGAATGACGTGTTCGTTCGTTCTCTCTCACTGGACACTTGAGCATCGACTATTTTCACCTAAAGATACCTACTGATAGCTCAAAGAACTTTCTACATTTCTTTTCTTCGTTTGGACACTGCCCCAAGTTTCTTCCGCCTATACCAATCAGTATAGGTCATGTAATCAATAGAGCTAGAACAACAGCATGTTCTTTTCGTTGTTTTGACTCTCTAGTGTGTATTTGTTGATATCTTATGTGCTTTTATATAGAGTGATGTGGTTCTCGGTTGATTAACTGTGTCTGATATATACTTGAGAGTCAAAACAATGATAAGAATATTCTGTTTCCATAACCCTAGTAATCAATACTTCCATTGTCATAGAAAAAAAAGTTAACTTTTCCTTTAACGGTTTTCGTTGCATACTAAGAAAAATATAATTGATCTTAACACTTCACTGATAAGGCCAGCTCTTATAAGTAATAATTGAAATAAAAAAAAAGCAACAACACAAATACCAAAACATAATCTTTGAAACCTATTAAAAAATAATAATTAAAAATTAAATCCAGCAGAATTCATTTCGGTTTATCCGTAGATAAATCAGCATTTTTAAATCTTATTTATACTTCCTACAAAAAGAATGAATTAGTTTGTGATCCTTGGAAATTTGTAAGGGAATTAGAAGCATTCAAACAGTTGGGACAAATCCTCATGAAACGTTTTCGAAGCTATTTTCATCCAATAATTTTTTATAAACGGAAATATAACCATAAATATAATATAATATAAACAGAAATGAAACCATTAGCAGCAAGTCTTGTAGTAAGACGTGGATGTGATTCCTGCGAACGTTAAAAAGTAAATGGTTTTAATTGCTACTGTCTTTCTTTCTCTGTTTCGTTGGAATTGCCAAATGCTCACGTTATTTTATATATGCATATTGTTCATATGATGAACATTTTGAAACAATTTTTTTTCATCAAAAAGTGTTTGTACTATGAACATTTACTGATTGAAAATAACTTTTATATTAAATTTTGGATATGAAATGTTTTGTCATAAAACTTCGGGGGTGGTATTTGTTTTTTCAATTTTTCATTATAAAAACTTTGTTCCTGTTTTAGTTAGCACTTGCTAATTAGTGACCCTTTTATTCTTTCAATGCTCCACTTATTTCCATTTTTTATGCATGCATATATATATATAAGCTGAACGTCTGTGTGTGTGTGTGTGTGTGTGTGTGTGTGTGTGTGTGTGTGTGTGGTCACGAATAGGCTCCTATATGGTTGACTATTATAGAAAACTGATCACATAATGATAGATGTATCGAGACACAGGAATGGGTATGTTTGATCTGGCATAATGATTATTCATTAAAATTGTGGGGTCTGCGTACGCGCCTGGTCCACAAAGTATGGAAATAAAAAATTTAAAAATTAAAAAAAACGTTTACAAGTGTTTTTGATATAGATGTACATACGAATACTTTGATAAGTATGTTTTAACTTAAATAGGTATGGTATAATAAAATTGTGGGGTCTGCGTTCGCGCCTGGCCTCCATAGAATGGAAATAAGCACAAAATTTAATAAAGACTTTTCATATCTATCTGCGTAAGTATAATTTGATAATTATGTTCCAGTTTGAAGAAATATGGTATAATAAAATTATGGGGTGTTCGTTCTCGCCTGACCTCCATAGAATGGAAATATGTCACAAAGTTTAACAAGGTTTTTTAATATAGATCCACAGAATATTGTAATAAGTGTTTCAGTGTGAACAGGTATGGTATAATAAATTATGGGGTTTATCTATTTTATTTTTACTTTCATCATATTTTGCTTTGGTTTTGATACCCCCAAATTCGAAGCTATCTCTTTACAACCCTTCCTTTTCATAACCTATCATACTTTCATAAATCAGAGTCCATTTTCTGTAGTTTTTTTTTAACCCAGTCATCGATGAGTACTTTTGCTAATATATATATATATATATATATATATATATATATATATATATATATATATATATATATATATTTATTTATTTCTCGCTGTAATATAACTTTTCTATCACGAATTATATTACATATTGCTATGGTTCTTAGCAATACCCTATTGTCGATCATAATGGCTCTACCTTATACCAATTTGGTTTAGTAAATAATTTGATAACCAAATGATACCGTAATAATTACATTTAATTTTCAAAATCGGTAATCATTACTATTACAGATAAAAATTATTTTAAAATGAAATACAGTTTTGAAAGTAAAAACTGCTTCCCTTGCTTTTCCTACTCATAACTTAATGAACATAATCCAATGAAAAATTGTTTATGCGATAAATGTGGTTTATCTTGTTTTTGTTAAATATTAATAAAGTAATAACTATTTCAAGTTAAAAATCAATTTAGTATTATGCTTGTAATACTAAGAACACGCTTGAAATATGTACTTGTGTTATAATAATCGCTCTCTTCTGTTTGTATGAAAACTCTTTTTAACGATTATTTCAGCATATGTACACATGTTAAGGGTATTCTTAAGATTACGAGCATAATACTAAAAATATTTTAACTCAAAATGATTTCTCATTTATTAATCTAGTATATCCATAAAAGTGAGAATGTGCGTGTGAGGACCTATATATTCAATGAATTTTTTATCTACAGACTTGAAATTTGGTATATGGGGTATTCAAACATGTGAAAAACTTTTAATCAGTTTTTGTCCGGAAAAAATCTAAGAGATCAAAATTTAAAAATTGGTACGTGGGGAGGGGGTCATCGGATTTTTATCTGTTTTACGAATGTGCATCCGTAAATCGTTCACATGACAGATTAATTATGAAGACGCTTTTCAAAGATCGTGTCTAGCTGGCCTAATGGTTATCTTACTTGACTTGTTATTTTCACGTTTTGATTTCGATCTAAGCTTGAGTATATTTTTACTTACAAGAAGTGAACTGTTTAGAAAAAACAATGCTCGCATAGCAGTGTAAGAAATCGCCATTAAAAATGCATGATAAAAACTTGAATAATTAGAATTACTATCTTTCGAAGCTTATAACTACTTGAAAAAATATAATTTAAACCCTATTTTTTTTCAATAAAAGGAGCAAAGACCAAATTTTAAAATAACAGGTTTAATAGAAAAATATGCAATATTTGTTTTTTTAGATCGGTTTTCTTTAAAAAAAAGATTTCAAGGAAAATTAACGAATTTTAACTTACTTCGAATATAATAAATATATATAAATGCCAAAAAATCACTTACCTATAAAAAATACTAATCAATGGGTACTTCTATTCTTCATTGTTAAGAATTTATCCATATTTATATTTTATATCCTATGTACTTTTTAAATAAACTTTTTGAAGCAAGGATTATAAAAATACCGCGATATCAGATGATCACAAACGTTTCCCTTTCTTCCAGTTGAGAACTTAGGTGTCCTAAAAGCGCCAGAATTAATCTCCCTTTTCTATTTCTGACATGTGTTTGCTGTAAACAACAGTTAGTTAGAATGGGTCACCGTACTTGAAAAATGATCACATTCACTCATAAGTAAGTTTACTTTTATAAACAAACCCTTTGACAAATTTTCCTCTTTTTTTATCCTCTTAAAGAAATACATGAGTTTTTGATTTAAAATATTATATTTCTTCTATATCGAATGAATATTTTTTTAAATATCTAAAATAAAACATTGAATGAAATAGAAAAAATTATAGTAAGAGCTTAATATTTACTTGACAATATTTTAAAAATGTGAGGTTCCACTTAAAAAAAAATCAACGTGTTTTTTTAAGAGGGGGTAAACTTTTGACTTTACAGGTAAATTTGCACAAAACTATTCTTTTCTTTTGTTTTAAATTAGATTTTTTTATTGATCTTTTATCTTCAATTTGTGATATATAAATCTGAGATAAGAAAACTAATTATTTTCATTTTAACAGACATTTCAAAATGAGGGTGAATTAAAAAAAACGTTTGTCTAGAATATTATATTCGGTTTATTGCAAAGAGCATAAAATTTCGCATTAAACCTGAAAATATCTTTAAAATTGAACCAATAGAAAAATTTTGATAGATTTTTAAATTGAAAAAATTGAAAAAAATTTAACTCGTAAAGTTCAATTTATTTCATTACGTAGAAAAATGGCTGCATGAACGCGCGCAGACACTTTGTAAATAATGTTTGTTTGTTTGTTTGTTTGTTTTTTTAAATAAAAAATAATATTTCTATCATTTTTCAAAAAAAACTTTAATAGTTTATTTTGGAAGTATATTCCATAAATAAATTAAAACAAATTACTTTAAAAAGAGAAATTACGAGTTTTGTATATTTTATTCGCAGTGTTGTGTTAAGGGTGTCAAAAATTCCCTAAAAATTCCGACACACCAAATGTTCGCATATACATGTTTCAGTTTCTTTCCGTTTTTTTTTGTTGTTTGTTTTGTTTTTACTTCATTTTTTTTTTTAACGAATTTAACGTTATGTTTGATATCTATGATATTTCTGTTTATAATGAATAAGAATTCTGCGTTAATTAAAATATAATATTTACAGCCGGGCAATGTCGGTAGGCCTGCTAGTATTTCACAAAAACAAGATAAAACATTATTTATCGCGTGTACACAATTTTTCATTGAATTATGTTCAAGACACTATACTGCAGTTTTACCTAGAAGTTTAAAGCCTTTAAAGTTTGCATAATTATAGATTCTGAACAAAGTGGCAATGTTTGTTTAGTCACTTGTTTGTGTTAACAAAATGCCTAATTTGTTAAGATTCGTTATTTATGCGAACGTTAAAGGCTTGGAACTACTATCAGATATTAATTTTTAACGCAAATAGTTCACACATGTTAGGATAAAGTAAAATAAATTGCCTTTGATTATTTTCACAACTGGATTTTCTTTTATAATAATTTATGGCGATGTTAGTAATAATTGCTTCAAAATCTTATCTAAATAAAATAAAAGGATTCTACTCCAGTAGGTATCTCTACAGCGTTGTGTAAAATGTCAGCATTTGTACACAAACAAATACACGAAATGATGGTGTTGCTGTTAATCAGCAACGCCATCATTTCGTGTATTTGTGTCAATTTCTATGGATGGGCATTGGCGTTATTATGGTGAATGGAAGTAACGTATTTTTTTTGTTTTCTTTTTTTTTTTTGCTATGTATAAAAAACAATATAAAATTACCTTTTGTAAAATAAGTAGATTTTTATTAACGAACTACTCAGACGAGAGATATAATAAAATTAATTTTAACGTCTTCTGTTGACACATATTTATCTAAAGATAATGTTGCTTACAGGCCTCCGTACTTTTTTGAAAAAAGGCTCAAAAAATAAAAATCACCCTCTATCATTTTAAATAAAATCAAAACGAATTTTTTTAAGCCCGATTTTGAATTTGCAATTTTTATTATCTCAAGAGTCATATATCCTATTATATGAATATATTTTTTCATTATTGGAAAGCCGTTATAAAAAAAATCTTTCATATCGCGTAATATTTAAATTTAATATCACTTAAAGCTTTTTTAAAAAATATTTTTTAGAATTCTGTTTTTGCTGTAATTCAAATAATATTACCGAGAAAAAAAAATATCAAAAAAGTGTTGTTGTTTTTTTAACATAATATTGATTTTATGTCCAATTTTATTTACAACTTAAAAAGGTAAGTGAAATAAATAACGGGAGTATATATATATATATATATATATATATATATATATATATATATATATATATATATATATATATACTAGCTATACCCTGCCACGTGTTGCTGTGGCTGAATTTGATGTAATGGAAAAATCTATTAAAAAAAAAAAAAATAAAGAGAGAAAATGCATGTTTCTTATATTCTTAGTACAGCAATCCATTTCAAAAGTGTTTTAAAAAAAATACGAAAATGAAAAATAACACGGTAATCTTGCAGAATCTGACCTGGATCCTTAGGAGTTTCTATCAATCATGACTTGGGCTCGACCAGTAGTTATTGGATTAAGCCGAACGTTGCTAAAATGTTGAAACGGTTAATCGAGTGTTTTTTTGTTTTGTTTTGTTTTGTTTTTTTTTTTGTGGTTTTTGTAATCAAAAATGTTACGTTTCAAATAATATTTGGGGGGGGGCACTATACACAGATTAGAAAAGTTGTTCAAAAACAAATAAATGAAAGCAAAGGTAAGGTACGTTTCTACATAAGTGGATAATTTGTTAGTGTTTTTATTTAATGTAAAAGGTTTAATCAGCTCGGAAAAGCACACAGTGTTTATCGATGTATTTGAAACAGACAAATGGTCGTGGACTCTGTTGAATATGTTAAGTTTGGGAAAATAAGTAAAAAATTAAAAAAAACTATACAAAACAGTGCAAGAACCCACCGAATATATCGGACCATGAATAAACACCCCCAACCTCCCAATAATATGAACAGCGGGTTTGTATTACTGTACACATAGATTCGAAAAAGTTGTCAAAAAAACAAATATATAACAAATAAATGTTATCAAAGGCAAGATAAGTTACTTTTCTACCTAACTGGATATATTTTTTTTTTTTTTTGCTTTTATTCAATGTAACATGTTTATTCAGCTCGAAAAACATGCAGTGTTTTCCGATGTATTGGAAAATTCAAAATGGCGGCCGACTGTCTCTTTAACACGGTAAGTTTGGGAAAAGATAATAACTAGACAAAATACTATTAAAAAACAACCGAATATATGTCAACTTATGTCACGGTAACATATATTGAGCGAATTTCTAACAGCATTTTGTCTAGTTTATTATTTATAATACCTTTTCCCAAACTTACCCTCTCCGAGAGAGGGTCGGTCGCCATTTTGAATTTTCCAATATATCGGTAAACACTGCATGTTTTTCGAGCTAAATAAACATGTTACACTGAATAAAAACACAAAAAATATATCCAGTTAGGTAGAAAAGTAACTTATCTTGCCTTTGATAACATTTATTTGTCATATATTTGTTTTTTGACAACTTTTTCGAATCTATGTGTACAGTAATACAAACCCTGAACAGCTTTTGGAATAAAAACCGACAATCTCTCCATGGTAAGAACGGCATTAGGAATAAACACTCAACCTTCCCATGTTAAGAATGAATTTCAGAATAAACACCCCTAACCTCTCCATGTAAAAAACGGGTTTTGGAATAAATACCCCTGTCCTCCCCATGTTAAGAACGGCTTTCAGAATAAACCGCTACCTACTTATGTTAAAAATTGTAGAAATGGACCAAAAGTGAAAATTAAGTTGTTTTTTTTAAATAAGTTGTTAGTTTAATGCCCAACGCTAATGAGTATTACGGTTTTAATAAAGAAAAAGCAATCATATTTTCTTATATAAAAACAACTCTGAAAAAAAAAAAAAAAGGTGCTAATGCAGAGAGGGATCCGCGCTATTTTTTAAATCGTATTTCCACGTTTATTTAAAGTTTTATATGTTTTTTATTCAGTTGTAAGGTTAAAGTACAGAATAGGTACAAAACACCCTCCCCATGTTAAAAATGGCTTTTGAAATAATAACGCTATTATTTCAGCACGGATCACTCTCTGCATGAGTGCCCAAAAAAAGGTGTACTTTTGAGTTTGTTAAAATAAGTTTTATCGGGGGGGGGGGACAAACAATTTTTTACTTATGTTTTATTTCTTTGTTTTGAAAGCTGTTCTTCATCGGTGACACCAGCTTAATTTCCTCGGAGACGCTGTCGCTCGGCTTACTTCGGCTGTTGACGCCATGTTCCGGGGAAAGACGGGCATGTGCGTGCGCTGAGTTACGTCCAGATCACTCTCTGCATAAGTACCAAAGTTTGTTTAATATGGTAATAGTTGGGTACTCTTGCATAATTTGACCCGAATTCTTGTGAATTCCCGTCAAGCATGGATCGGGCGAGACCGGCAATTATCGGTGTCAGTCGAGCAGCGAGCAAATGTAAAACTGCTTTAAAAAAGGTGGGGGGGGGGTAAAGTAAAGAATAAGCGACATTATATATATATATATATATATATATATATATATATATATATATGGTAATCGGCTCAGCTAAAATCGGAAAGTATTCTCGGCGAATAAAAATCTATTTTTTAATATGTTAATATTTTTTACTTTTTAATATTTAAAAACACAGTTAGATAATAAACATATAAAATTTCACGGGAAACGGCGTGTAAATTTCTAGTTTATCGACTTTGAACAAACCAGATGTTTGATTTATATATATATATATATATATTGTTAAGAGAAACATTTTCACACCCTTCATATATATCAATTAAGCAGACACCCCTTCCCACACCCAATCCTTAGCAGACGGACTCAAAATGAGGCTGGCCGAGCGACCTAGATTTCTACACCCACGCAATGACCTTCAACTGTCGCCAACAAGAAAAACGCGGGAGAATCAAGGCAGTTCGACGAAGGTGGTGGACACGGAAACATGTGTGGGCGAATTCTGCTCGAAAAATGGAAACACCGCGGTTGATTCGCATGGTGAAAAAAAAAAAAAAAGAAAAACATCTCGTCGACTCGTATCGTGCCACAAAGGAACAATATATACCCACCTTGGCACTAATCGATTGGAATTCACGCCGTGCTGATAAGGAATAACATATATCCACCTTAGCATAAATGGATTGGAATTTACGAGAATCGATCCTTCAAACCAGCACCTCATAAAAGGGAAAGAAGCTTCGGGTGAATTGAACGTCGACTCAACAAAAGAAGTTAAGTAACTCTTTCTAAATTGTTTTTGCTCGATCAATTATGTGAACTGTTGAATGCCCCATGAAAAAAGGGAAAAAGAAAAAAAAATGGGGAAAAGAAAAGCAACCCTCGAACTAAGGTTTTTTTTCCTAAATGCTGAATCCCCCCCCCTGTTGATCGGCCCATAAGTAACATATCATTGACTACAAAAAAAAGAAAAAAAAGGAAGAAGAAAAAAAAGGGGGAAGAAAAGAAAATAAAAAAAATAGAGGAAAGAGGGAAAAACTATTTCTATATCTTGAGACTTTCAGTGTGACCCCCCCTCTCTGAATATCACTCATATCTCGTTGATTCTCATCGAAGAGAACAAAAAGAACCTTCCTAAGACAATCGAAATATCACTCACCCCCCCCCTCTCCTTGTCCCAAATCATTGTCTGCATGTATATATTCTTTTATTTTTTTTTTCATGTTATTTCAGTTATGATCTCAGTTGCATGTTCTGTTTTCGTAGTTACATTTTACCCGGTTCAATTTGTTTAAATAAATTGTTGATTTAATAACTCTCATACCCGTGTCGACTTGTGTCTCTTTTGTTTGCCTTACATTGCCGCCCGTGAATGCCTCGAGTATATTCCACGACGATTCTGGTCTGAACCTGGACACTGTACCATAGAGACCGCATAATTTGCAGTCGGTACCCGTCAAACTTTTCTTTTTCTTAAAACGCGTGCCCGGCCTTGGGATTTTCTCTGAGAACTCCAACCTTGGTACCGTACAGGGAGGTTCTCGTCAAGAAACAGGCTCGTGGTACCGTCACATGGGGGCTCTCTGGAGATCAGTTATACACCAAGCAAGTGTAATTTCCTTGCTTGAATAAAAAAAAAAATCCTCGTGAACGTACTTGTGCATTATACACGGACGGTAAGGCAAAATGACGGACACCGACGAATTCCTCAAAAATCCATCCCCAGATAAATTATATAGATTAAAAAAAGATGATCTAATAGTAATAGGAAAGAAATTAGACCTAGAGGTTAGGGGAGCTATGAGGAAAAGCCAGTTAATGAGAATAATAGCTGAGCACATGGTAGACAATGACCGCTTCGATGAAGAAGTGCTGGAAGATTTACCGGCGGAGAAAACGACCATGACTCCTGATCAGGTTGAATTAGAGAAAGCCAGAATAATGGTGAAAGCCGAGGTAGAAAAAGCTCGAATCGAGCAAGAGATTAGGATGAGCGAATTAAGTATAGCTCACCAGCCACAGCAAGTCAGACAAAACAGATTCGACATAACTAAACAAGTGCGATTGGTCCCAAAATTTGTAGAAAAGGAGGCGGACGATTACTTTGCGCACTTCGAGAGAACCGCCCTAAATATGGGCTGGCCACAAGAGTGTTGGGCAATGCTGTTACAAACGGCATTAAGCGGTAAGGCCCAAAAGACATATGCGGCACTTCCAGCGGAAGACTGTGCCGATTACGAGGTAGTAAAAGAAGCAATTCTTAAAAGTTATGAACTCGTCCCACAAGCTTATCAACAGAAGTTCAGAAACTCAAAGAAAAGCGAGGGACAAACCTACGTAGAGTTCGTTAAACTCAGAGAATTATTTTGATCGGTGGTGCAATGCTAAAAACATAGAGGGTAACTTCAACAAATTGAAACAACTCATGTTAATTGAGGAATTTCAAAACTGCATACCCGATGACATGAGGATACACCTGACCGACAAAAAGGCTGAAACAGCAATCGATATAGCCACGGCAGCCGACGAATACATATTGACTCACAAGAGAAGCAGGGCAAAACTACAGGGACCCATGCAGTCACAGGTCAGGGAACATTGTGCAGTAAAGACACTGTACGAAAATCCACGAGTACCCATCAGAAATCCCCTCAACACAACCAACCGACCAGTACTGGGACGGGAAGCGAGACCTATAGTATGCTTCAACTGTGGGAAGCAAGGTCATGTAGCTGCGAAGTGTCAGGCGAAACGATTCACGGAGATGAATCGGAATACCCCAGCCAAACCACAAGGGGCGATATCTCAGGGAATAGATGAAACATACGAACCCTTCATATCGAAAGGATATATCGCGCGAGATAAGGAAGGTCAAGGAAAACCCATTAACATTCTCAGGGACACGGGAGCATCCCAATCCCTAGTGAAAAGAGGATGCATGCCTAAAGAAGCGACAAGAGCCGCAGGTAGAGCGACCACGATAAGGGGCATAGGAAACAGACCCATAACGATTCCACTATTTAAAGTCCACTTAGTGTCGGATTGGGGCTCAGGAGAAATAACTGTAGGCGTGATTGATGAATTACCAATGACAGGGGTAGCCATGATACTAGGAAATGACATCGCGAAGTATCAAGACGGGAAACCCATAGGGGTGACCACAAGAAGTAGAGCGATAGAGAGGGGAAATGTAGAAGACAAGCCGTCAGGGGAAAAGCAACCGAGACCGGTGGTAACACCCCAACCTTGTTTACCCGTGCCACGACAAGTGCTGATCAAGGAGCAACAGAATGACGGCGACCTAAAACCCTTATTCTGTCGGGTTGGAGAAGAATATCCTAACAAATCAAAAAGTCAATATTTCCTCAATAGGGGCGTACTAATGAGGAAATGGAATGCCCCCAAGACAAAGGGAGAGTCGGGAGATACTGTGCGGGAAAAAGTAATGGTACCCGACATGTATCGAGAGGATATCATGAAAGTGGCACATGAGATACCACTGGCGGGCCACCTAGGTGTCAACAAGACCCTAGAAAAGTTGACCAGACATTTCTACTGGCCAGGAATCGTGGGAGATGTCAAAACGTTCTGTAGAACTTGTGGGACGTGCCAAAAGACTGGAAAACCCAACCAGAATATTCCCCCGGCCCCACTCCAACCTATACCGACAGTGGAAGAACCGTTTAGTAGGGTAATAGTGGACTGTGTAGGACCGCTACCCAAAACCAAAACAGGACACAAATTTATATTAACTATAATGTGCGCGTCCACAAGGTTTCCAGAGGCGATCCCACTGCGCAACATATCAACGAAAAAGGTGGTAGATGCCCTGATAAACTTTTTCACTAAAATGGGGCTACCCAGAACCATACAGACAGACCAAGGATCTAATTTTACGTCGAGGCTATTCGAGCAGGCTACGGAGCAACTGGGAATCACCCACATAAAATCCAGCGCTTATCACCCTCAATCGCAGGGGGCTCTGGAACGCTTCCACGCCACCCTGAAAACCATGCTCAGGGGCTATTGTATGGAACACGATGCCGAATGGGATCAGGGGATCCCATTTGTGCTTTTCGCAGCTCGAGAAGCCGTCCAAGACTCGTTGGGGTTCAATCCCTTCGATCTAGTCTTCGGTCATCAGGTATGAGGACCATTAAAAATGATAAAAGATAAATGGGTCAGCGATGAACCCTTGCCAAATGACATGACGGATTACGTCACTAAAATGCGACAAACCTTAGCCGAAACACGGAAGTTAGCTAAGACCCACCTAGAAAGTAGTCAGAGGGGCATGAAGACCACATACGATAAAAAGGCAGTAGATAGAAAGTTCGAAGAAGGAGAGGAAGTGTTAGTACTCATACCCCTGAATGGTCAACCATTCAAGTCGAAATATCAGGGACCATACACAATTACTGAAAAGATAAGCCCACTAAAGTATAAGATATCTACCCCCAAGCGTAGAAACAAAACTCAAGTATGTCATGTGAACATGATGAAAAAATATTTCAGGAGGGCGGGAGAAAAATCAATATTGACAGCACAGTGTCACCATGAAGCTGTAAGTGATGAGTACCCCGAAAGAGATCTTCCTGTAAAAAAGGACCCACCCATTAAGTTAAAGAATTCGGAGATAATGAGTAACCTAGGGTGCAAACTTGCACACTTACCGCCGAAAGAGGGGCAAAAGTTACAAGGAATGGTAACAGAATATAGCGACCTATTTGCTGACGCACCTACGCGCACAAGAGCAATAGTGCACGACGTTGAGCTAAAGGAGAGCGAACCAATTAAACAACATCCGTATCGCATAAGTCCGAAGAAATTAGAGATAATGAAAACGGAGATAGACTACATGCTCGAACACGAGATAATAGAGCCCAGTCAAAGTGAATGGGCATCACCGTGCGTGCTGGTCGATAAACCGGACGGAACAGTGAGATTCTGTACAGATTATCGCAGAGTGAACGCGATAACCAAGGCAGACGCATACCCTATGCCACGAATAGACGACTGTATAGATAAGATAGGACATGCCAAATACATCACCAAATGCGACCTTCTTAAGGGATACTGGGCAGTGCCTCTAACCGAGAGAGCCAAGCAAATATCGGCGTTTGTGACCCCAGAAGGAGCATACCAATATCGCGTAATGCCATTTGGGATGAAGAATTCCCAAGCAACATTTGTAAGACTGATGAACACATGCCTTGCTGGGATTAAAAACGTAGATACATATGTCGATGACATAGTCATTTACAATGACACATGGGCAGAACATATCGAAACAATTGAAAAAGTATTTAAGAGGTTAAGAACGGCCAAATTAACCATAAACTTAGCTAAAACAGAGTTCTGCCAGGCCGAGGTCAAATATCTAGGGCATGTGGTTGGCCATGGGAAGATCACCCCAGCAAAGGCCAAAGTAGAAGAGATAAAGAATTATCCCATACCAAAAAAATGTTAGGAGTTTAAGGAGATTCCTGGGCATGGCAGGGTATTACCGCCGGTTCTGCAGGAATTTTGCATGTCTCACTGCGCCACTGACAGAGCTGTTGAAAAAGCACAAGCGATTTCAATGGACACCCGAATGTCAAGAAGCAGCTGAGAAGATCAAGCTAATGTTAAGCAGCGAGCCAGTGTTAAAGGCTCCATCGTTTGACAAACCCTTCAGTGTGGCGGTAGATGCCAGCAATAGCGGGATAGGAGCAGTACTGTTACAAATGGGGGAGGATGATCAACTACACCCAGTCAGTTACTACTCAAAGAAACTGAGCAAGTTTCAAAAATCCTACTCCACAATAGAGAAGGAAGCTTTGGCGTTAATGATGAGTTTATCTCATTTTGAAGTCTATGTATCCTCGGTGCATGGCCCGACTATCCTATACACAGACCACAACCCATTGATATACGTCAATAGAATGAAAAATAAAAACCGGCGAGTACTCTCCTGGAGTCTCATATTGCAGGAATTCGACCTAGACATCAGACACGTAAGGGGTCGGGATAACGTAATAGCGGACGCCTTATCACGTAGATTCGAAACAGAAAGGGAAAATTCATAAAATAGCTGTAGGAAAAAGTGATGGAAACTCCACGAACATCATTTCTTTAGAGTGACACAAGTTGGTGTCCTTAATCTCAAATATTATTTTCTTGTCTCATACGAGTAATTTTATTTTAAATACATATAAATATAAAAAAAAAAAGAGGAACAATTCTCTTTTTTTTTTCTCTTATGGAGGAAGGTGTTAAGAGAAACATTTTCACACCCTTCATATATATCAATTAAGCAGACACCCCTTCCCACACCCAATCCTTAGCAGACGGACTCAAAATGAGGCTGGCCGAGCGACCTAGATTTCTACACCCATGCAATGACCTTCAACTGTCGCCAACAAGAAAAACGCGGGAGAATCAAGGCAGTTCGACGAAGGCGGTGGACACGGAAACATGTGTGGGCGAATTCTGCTCGAAAAATGGAAACACCGCGGTTGATTCGCATGGTGAAAAAAAAAAAAGAAAAACATCTCGTCGACTCGTATCGTGCCACAAAGGAACAATATATACCCACCTTGGCACTAATCGATTGGAATTCACGCCGTGCTGATAAGGAATAACATATATCCACCTTAGCATAAATGGATTGGAATTTACGAGAATCGATCCTTCAAACCAGCACCTCATAAAAGGGAAAGAAGCTTCGGGTGAATTGAACGTCGACTCAACAAAAGAAGTTAAGTAACTCTTTCTAAATTGTTTTTGCTCGATCAATTATGTGAACTGTTGAATGCCCCATGAAAAAAGGGAAAAAGAAAAAAAAATGGGGAAAAGAAAAGCAACCCTCGAACTAAGGTTTTTTTTCCTAAATGCTGAATCCCCCCCCCCTGTTGATCGGCCCATAAGTAACATATCATTGACTACAAAAAAAAAGAAAAAAAGGAAGAAGAAAAAAAGGGGGAAGAAAAGAAAATAAAAAAAATAGAGGAAAGAGGGAAAAACTATTTCTATATCTTGAGACTTTCAGTGTGACCCCCCCTCTCTGAGTATCACTCATATCTCGTTGATTCTCATCGAAGAGAACAAAAAGAACCTTCCTAAGACAATCGAAATATCACTCACCCCCCCTCTCCTTGTCCCAAATCATTGTCTGCATGTATATATTCTTTTATTTTTTTTCATGTTATTTCAGTTATGATCTCAGTTGCATGTTCTGTTTTCGTAGTTACATTTTACCCGGTTCAATTTGTTTAAATAAATTGTTGATTTAATAACTCTCATACCCGTGTCGACTTGTGTCTCTTGTTTGCCTTACATTGCCGCCCGTGAATGCCTCGAGTATATTCCACGACGATTCTGGTCTGAACCTGGACACTGTACCATAGAGACCGCATAATTTGCAGTCGGTACCCGTCAAACTTTTCTTTTTCTTAAAACGCGTGCCCGGCCTTGGGATTTTCTCTGAGAACTCCAACCTTGGTACCGTACAGGGAGGTTCTCGTCAAGAAACAGGCTCGTGGTACCGTCACAATATATATAACTATTTTTTAATTGTTTGATCTTTTCATTTTAAAAAATGTTGAAATTTTTATCGCCATACATTTATTTTGTTTAGTTTTGGTAACATGAAATGGGGGGAGTAGAACACGTAAAAAATATTTTCTAATATATTTAACGAAACCTACTTTTATTATGTAAGTTTATTTAATAATGAATAAATATCGAAAATTTCAGGAAGATATAACTATTATTTGATTTCAACGAGATTTTTAAAACATGGGTATGTTTGCAGCTTCAAAAACGTAACTACGTAGAAACGTTGTTTTTAAGCGTCGATAATTGATTTTTGTTTCACATTTTCATTACTTTTTTTATGCTGTAAAAACTTTTTACAAAATATTAGCTGTTTATTTGAAGCTTCTTTTAAACGGTAAAAAGTTAGGATGATAATATTAAATTAAATTGCAGTTACATCGTGTTACATATATGGGGGTGGGGTAAAACTGGCGCACGTTAGAGGTACCTATTGTCCAGAATTCCTCCTATATTATAAAAACCAAAACGAAAGAAAAATATGTGTGAAGTAGGTACATGTGACGGAAAGAAAATATATTTAACAATCACATAAATTAAATCAAGTAATTTTATCTTTAAATAAGAAAATCAATTTTTATAATTAACCGAAGAACGACCGTCTTATTCGACATTTTGATTACAATAATATTGGCCTTTTGGTCAAGATCAAAAAAGTGTAGTATCTGTTCTTCAGATGCTGCACTTCCATTTCTTGTTCTCTTTCGGTGGAGGAGCAGTCCTTCACAACTGAGACAATTTTTTATTTTTGTACCTTTTCTCCACGTTAAAAAACGACCCTGGTTTCTAACTCTGTCCCGTGGGGAGGCATAGTAAATAGATACAATAATATTAAAGAAACAAAGGGAGATAATTCAATAATTAAATCTTAATTACTTAAAAATGATATTCTTTATAAAAAAAAAATAAAACTACTTCATTAATTTACACAATTGTTAGAATATATTTTCGTTTCGTTACGGCAACGTACATCATAGAGATTTTTCGGTGATTGTTAAGATATATATGTGTGTGTGTGTGTGTGTGTGTGTGTGTGTGTGTGTGTGTGTGTGTGTGTTTTTGTTTTTTTTCTTAGCAAAAACAATAGTAGTTAATTGTTATATCGAAAATAGTTATATAAAACTCAGCAAATAGAAAATTTTTCAAAGTTAAAAATAAGTTTTACGGAAAATGGGGGTAAATTGCATACCTCCAAGATTGCGAATACAGGAAATATAGTTATCTCCCTTTCTGCCACTTTACATGCTTCCGATTAGTCTATAGCGATTGACTTTTTTTTCTTCCAACTAAAAAGGCAGTAGCAGTTGTTCTACTCGATGAAAGGTTGTATTTTGGGATATATTAATATTTTCGACATGACAAGGAAGTAAATACTTCTTTCTTAAAATCCCATACTTAAAAATAAATCGATCTGTCGACTATCTTAACAAGCACCGATTTTTTTTTATTTTTATTTAATATATGGGGAATTCTGGACAAGAACAAAAAATTTGTTTAAAAGAAAAAAAAAAAAGAAAACAGTAAAAATACTTTTAAGAGCTGCAGCTGCACCTGCAGTGCACTGAATAGTTAAAACTAGTAGATAATTAAACATTTTTATATTTTTCATACATTTTTATAATTTCTAGGATCCTGTAAACAGGTAAGCTGGGGTGGGGGTTACTAGTTTTGTCAGTATTGACCTTGATTTATTGTTGTTTATGTTGCAACACAATCGAAATGTGTAATTATAACAGTCAGTCTATGGGAGACAACTCTATTCAGTTTATACTGATGAATTTTAATCTAAAATAATAAGAGGTGTTTGATTTTCCCGCGTATCTCTAGCTATCCATCCGAGGCAGTGCCATATCTATTAATGATTTCATTCCGCAATTTCTGAGAATTCTTGTGTGGATTTCTCGCATCAGTGTTTCATATAAATGTTTATTATTATTTGTTGACAAACACAATCGTTGTCAATATTATTTTTTTAAATATATGTGGCTTGCGTAATATAATGGAATTGCAAACAAATTCATTTCATGTTTTTTTGTTTTGTTTTTTTTACATAGGCATCACCACATTATCAAGGCCCAGAGGCCACTCAATGATAAGGGTTAAAGAGTGTACAGTAGAAATTGGACAATATAGTAATCGTTAGTAATGAAAATTTGGTAAATTTGATAACTTATATGGAACGGCTCATCAAGAACTTATTTACTTTAGACTTGAACACAACCATATTGTAGTCAGCCGGAAAGCAGGAAAACGGAAAACAATTCCACAGGCGTGCAGTTCTAAGAAAGAAGCTTTGTTCATGGAATCTACGATTAGGTTTAGGCACAGATAAAGAGTGGGGGGGAATTATTGATAGTGTTTACAGCTAGACGAGTGTTTCTTGTGAAAGTTTGGCGAGGGGGGGACCATAGATTGAAGCTCAGTCGAACACTTTCCATGAAAATAACGATACATCAGAGACAAACTCGCAACATCTCTTCTGTGAGATAGAGGTTGCAAGGAGGAGAAAAGGACATCTACGAGGCTACGAAGTCTATTTTGAACTCTTTCAAGGCAGGACAAGTCCTTTCTAGCAGCTCCTGCCCAGATGTGGCAACAGTACTCCATCCTTGGACGTACCTGGCTCTTATATAGATAGAGAATAGCATCAGCAGTGAGATATTTACCGGATCGATAGAAAGATCCCACCATTTTTCCAGCGGTCTTGGCAACAGATTTGATGTACGTGTTCCATTTATCAGGAGTAATGGTCAAGCCCAGAAGCTTGTCAAAACTTGAGGCCTCCTGAAGACGAGAGCCATTCATTTCAATTGATACCAAATGTGGATTAGAATGTTGATGATGTAAAGAGAGAAGCTTGGTTTTAGATGCATTAAAAGTAACCAGCCACTTCTTTCCCCATTGTACTACGTGCTCAAGATCAGAGGAGAGAGAATTGGAGAGAACTTGGTCGTTTACTGTCTTAGATGTGCTACCATAAATGGTAGTGTCGTCAGCATAAATGTCTACAAATGATGTAAGGATGTGATTTGGAAGATCATTAATGTAGATCAGGAAAAGAGTTGGGCCCAGGATGGACCCCTGAGGGACACCGGCATTAATACTGTGAGCTTCTGATTTTTGCCCCTCAACTACTACTCTTATGAACCTATCAGAAAGAAATGATTTAATAATTGAGAAGACATTTCCAGCTATAAAAAAAAATTTTTTAATTAATAACGCTATCACGTACTTACGTGTCTTGTCGAAATTAGTATAAATTCCAAAAATTACGAAAAATGATTTAGTAGAAAATTAATTACAAGCAAAAATAATATTTATCGGGTTTTATTGCATGCTTATTGTGGAAAAGTTGTACGTCCAATTCTGTATGACAAATTGAATTATCTCCCTTGCCTTTCTTAAAATCCGCCATTGAAAAATAGGATGTCGGATCGCTAGCGTGTGTGTGTGTGTGTGCGTGCGTGTGTGTAAAAAGTAGATCTAGTACATCTACTGGATCATTTTTTTTCGTATTTTGTTTATTTATATCAATTTCGACATGACAAGTAAGTACGTGATAGTGTTTTTACCTAAAATTTATTTGCTGAAAATCTCATTATACTGCACCGGAACTAAATATATAAATTTTAAAATAGATGAAATTGTTTTTAAAAAATGCATAAAATGCTTACGTACATATTTAGATGCGTTTCTATCTGTGCCGAAATTGTATTGTTTTAACAATGATGTGGTAAAAAGAAAAAAGCAAACATTAAAAAAAATTCCCTACGCAATAACTGTCTACAGACTCGAAATTTAATATACAGGGTACTGAGATTTGGGAAAATCTTTGTGATCGGTTTTCGGCCAGACATTTGGCTGTTAAGGGGTCAAAGTTCAACTCTAGCAAACTCCTCTGCCAATTTTGGGTCTAAACACTTGAAATTTTAGATATATGTTCCTTGGACATGGATTTAACTTAATAAATTGATTTGAGCCCAAAACAATAAATGTAAAGAGGTCAATATAGGGGTCAAAGTTTTTAAAAAATTGACCGCTTTTTTTTTTTTTTTTTTTTTTTTTTTTTTTTTGCTCAACATACACCTCCCAACACGCGGAGAAAGCCGGGCTGAAATGCTAGTTATATAAATAAAGGAACACGAAATAGAATTGGTCAAAGGGGGGTAACTCTATTTGTACTTGAGTGTCAAGATTTCGCTTTGTGTCGATGGGATGGTGTCGTGTCAAACAATATATTTCAATTCAGTCTCATCTATTCGACAACAAAAATAAAATAAAAATCATACTTCAATTGGCATCTAGGGAAAGGGTGGTAGAAGTTAAAAATTTACAAAAAAGAAGACACAGAAGCCCGACACCAAATTCACCTTGCGTTATTTGTTCATTTATTACTTCGCTTGGAAGTTCGTTCCAAAATTCAGGGATTCTGATTGAGAAAGCGACCCCTCCTTCAGTTCAATCGAAATCAGCGTTGAAAAACTTATCTAGTGTCCGTATAGACTTTTTCTGGTGCAAGGTGAATAATATGTTCTGGGGTATATTATAATGGCCATTAGTGCATAGGGCAAGTCCGATAGACCTTGCACCATTCGAGTAACTATTCTTTGAACTCTCTCCAAATGCTGAATATCACGTATTAGATATGGTGAAGAGAGCTGACACCATATTCTAACAATGGTCTGACAAGGAAGAAATATTTCAGGAGTGAGTTTGCATGCGGGCGTTTGTGCATAAAAAGTCATCTGTGAAATATGATAGTAAAAAAGAAAGTGGCAAATAACTTTATGAAGTACTTGCTTGATACTGAAAAATTATCGTGCACCGAAAATTACGGGAAATGATCGAGTATTTTTATTTATTTTTTTATGAAATTCCATTATGTATCGTAGTCCAAAGAAGTCCATTATCAAATTTTCGTCTAAAGTTAATAATTGTCTAACATTGGTGTTAGCAGCGTTAAATTTCTAAATTCTATTTTTTTTTATTAAAATTCTACGTATTGTTGCGATTCTTTTTATTATTCTTATTATTATCATTACCTTCTCTTGACATATTTATTTAGCTTTGTAAGGTAAAACTGTAGTTTAGTGGTCTGAACATAATCCAATGAAAAGTTGTGCACAAGCAATAAATATTGCTTATCTTGGTGTTTTCGTTAAGTCTTATTAATTACTTGTATGAGGAATCATTTTGAGTTAAAATCTATTCAATATTATCGTTATTACTTCTTTAATATTTGTCTATATGCCGACTTCATTGTTTTTTGTTTTTGTTTTTTGTTTGTTTTTTTTCTAGGGATTGTTTCAGTACATATACACATTTCAAAGGTGTTCTTAAGATTAAAAGCCTAATACTAGATATCTGATAGAGTTTATATCGAAACGATTCGTCATTTAAAAAAAAAAAAAAAAAAGATAAACAAAACACTATTTATCGGCTGGACATAATTTTTCATCGCATAATGTTCAAGTCACTAAACGGGGATTTTACCCTTTGTTAGCTATTCCTAATAATTTAATAAGAGACGTCATAAAAATTCAATTTAACTTAAGTTCGTAAACTCTACAAGTTCCACTGATTCTTGCAGTGGGAGAAAACTAAATCTTTCTACGTGTGATCAAAAGACTGCATTTAAAATTTTTAAAAAAGTTATCTCCCTTTAATAAGTATATTTTTGCATTTGTGATCATTTTTAATATTAATCGTTTTCTTCTGAGTCTGAATAAAAAAGAGGCACTTCTTTAGAGCAACAATATTATGCTATTGTGTGTATTTTAGTTTCAAAAACAGACGATAGACAGCGTTTGTCAGCTAAAGAACAGGGGTCGATAATTTGTACTTTACTCAAAGTCTTTCTCCGAAAATGGATTCATTAAACCAGCGCAAGATTGCATTAAGTTTCTGTAAATAAATAAAAACTTCTATATTAAAATTATATTTTGCTACATTAACAGACAAAATATTTTGATATATGTTTATACAATCTTATGAATCCTGTGAAAAAAAAAAAGAAAAAAATTTTTTGTAAAAAAAAAAAGAAAAAATTAAAAAATAAATTATTCTTAAACCTCTATAAATGTTTCATGTTTTTAAAATTCTATTTTGCTACATTGACAAACTAAAATTACATTTTGATAAAATTTTATACTGTAAAAAAAAAAAATTCCAAAAACAATATGTTTCATGTTTTTAACATTTATTTTCAGTTATAAATCACTTATTGAAAAGAAATATTAAAACTTTAAAATTATATTTTGATACATTTTTTATACAATAAATGTTTTTTCATTTTTTTTTTTTTTTTTTTATTTCGTTGTTATATATTTTTGCGTTCTCGAAGACACTTGTTTATATTTGAAGTTTACAGAACGGCCGATAGAGGGCGTTTGTCAGCCAAGGAACAGTGGTCAATAACTCACCTCCGTCGCTCTGTTCTGTGCCAAAAATATTTCTGCATTAGTAACTTTGTATTAAAATTATTTCTTTGAATTTAAATAGTTTTCATTTTAAATGTTTTTATCGTTCCTTTTTAAAGTGTTTGTTCAATCATTGGTTGTTTATTCCCTAAATTCATAATTCAATTTTTGCATTTGTTTGATTGTCTCTTGCTCTAATTTTACGTACATAATTTTATTGTCAGGTGTGACATCATTCTTCAGTGATTGGGCCTACTCTTAAGAAGGTCAGGTTTTTACGTGAAATCGTTTCTCGTTTAATAATATTAAACACACATTTATCGTCTATGCACAATTTTTTTTTTTTTTTTTTTTTGTCTTTTAATCATGTCTGATGTCTGTCTATATTATTGCTATATCGAGATAACTTTGTCAGCATTAAACCATAGAAAGCTAAAAAGGGACCGATAAAAATAATTAACATCGTTATCGTTTTCTAAACCATCGTTAGACTTGGGGGGGGGTGCATAATTTTTGGAGTTATCTCCCTTGGACTATTCGTATTTGATTTGAATTGATTTTTATTTAGAAGTAATCGGATTTTCCTGCTTTGCTATGAGTTATGTTACTAGAGGCGCTACCCAGCATTTACCGGGTGGAAACAAAGTAATAGTTCAAGATAGTGTATATAATATCTCTGGTTAAAACATCAATTAAAATCCATATGAAATAAATGTGCACTAAAAGAACGGAAAAGAAAAAAATTTAGAAACAAAAAAATTATTAAATTGCAATGTTAAAGTTGACTGAACACATGGTCAACTTTTTTAAATTTAGATGACACGTGTGTTACATTAAAGTGAAGTTAATGCTAGTGGCTTGTGTTATATTTTCTTTTATCAAAACATGTATACATCAGTGTCGGCGTCAAACCTGGGTCCTTGATTGGAAATCATTTTTTTTTTAAACTGGCTGATAGTTAAAACATACTATGAAGAAAATGTGGTTCGTTGGATTACCTCTTAAACTCAGGTTAATTTGTTTGCCATCTGCAAAATCAGTTAAATATTAAAAATGAAAAATAAAAAGATGAAATTCAAAATTAGTTTCTTTCTGCTTTATACCTCCTCTGTTCATAGCAATGAAAGAATCTTGAGGGGGGGGTCAAGATATTTGCTTCAGAAAACAAACTGAGCACTAATGAATTTTAATTCATCCCGATATGAAAGATATGATGAGTCATAACTTAGAATAATGAATAATGATTTTGATCAAAATATATGGACAAAAATGGCTGGGCCATAGAATTTTCTTCTGTGACATTCAGAAAATAAAACTATAGTGAATATTTTCATTTAAATTAATCTCAAAATTAATTAATTCAAAATATCTAAATATTTTGTAAGCTTAAACAAAATTAGTTGGAGAGTATCACTGATGTGCAATTCTTGCAATTGCTTTATTAACAATGAATGCAGAAGAATACAGGGTGGAACGATAAAATTGTTGCCCTCCCCCCTAAAAAAAGGATATGATTTCATTTCAGTTCGATGAAACCCAGTTTTGTTTTGTTTTTTTTTTTTTGCAGACCATCTACTAGTCGGCCAGTTGTGTACAAATCCTAAGAACAATAGGATCCTTCTATCATGTCTGAAAGTGAAACAATGTTCAACAAGCAAGATCGGAGATGTGCCGCTGTACAACTCATGCTCTCTACTGATCTAAGTTATGACAAGACAGCACCCTCAAAATGCAAATCCGGATGGTTCAATGCTTGAGGGCACAGCTCAACAGTTTCCGGTCATGGTTATGATTTTTGGTGTGGTTTCAAGTGAGGGCTACATCATGCAACCTCACATATTCAGTCGGCTTGAAAGTCATTACCAAAGTGTACCTGGATGTGCTTGAGAGTGTGGTAATCCCCTAGTGCAATCAGGTAGTCGCGAACAGACCCTGGATTGGCAGCAAGACTCAGCACCAGCCCACAAGTTGAAAGAGACCCAGGCTTGACTTCAGAAAGAGTGCTAGGATTTTGTCTCTCACTGCCCCCCCTCCTTTCCCAATCTGAACCCGCTGAACTACTTCGTTTGGTCATACAATGAAAACATCACCAACATGACCTCCCACAACACCAAAGCTAACCTGATCACTGCCGTCCACCATATATTCACCAGGCTCCCATCGGCGCTTGTGGAAAAAACATGCTCTCAATTTCAGAACCCTATTGAGGGGGTGATTGAGGCTGAAGCCAGCTACATTGAATAGATGTCAGTTCTACTACATAATCCAGTTACCTGAATTGATTTTAAAATTTTTATTGAAAAAAAATCAAGCTGTACTGTTGTTTTTTTTTTTTTTTCTTTTACGGTGACAAATTTATCGTTTTACACTGAGATTAGTTCATATTAAATCAGATCGTTAATCAGCCACTTTTGAAGATGACTTTTTCTGTCAGTTTGATGTATGGTCCTGTGAAGTTCTAGAAAATCCACTTTCCCAGGCTTTACCTTCTCATTCTTTGAGAAGGGACTATTTTTTTTTTGGGGGGGGGAATAAAAATACTACCTCAAAGTCAAAAAACAGCCAATGATACATGTGAGATCAATAGATGCCAACCCAGAAAACAGCAATTTTTCTCCTTTTGTCAGAAATATTGTTCATGAAAAGTAAAAACTAAAGGACAAAATAAATTTATTAATTACCTAAGACGTGAGGAATGCAGGCAGGACTGCTCAGGCAAAAAAAATAAATAAATAAATAAAGACTAAGTCCATCATTTGCGCTCCCCCCCCCCATTTAGCCCCAAAGCCTTAACATATTTAAATTTTAGTTCAGCACCACACAAAACTGTTAAATAGACATACACATAAAATTTTGGACAAATATGATAAAATAGTCCCAAAAATGAAATGTAAAAGAGCCCTTGGAGCACACCCAAGAGTTATCACAAAGTATAGACAAACAAAATTATGTAGAAACCAGTTACAACTTTTCAGATAGTTTTATAAAAATTCAAGGCATCATTTTTTTTTTTAATAAGCACAAAAGTGTCAATTTTAGCTAATTTAATCCGAAAGGCACCCCTAGGGGAAGCAACCGGAGTTTTCCCGGAAAATCCGTTCTGTTACATTTTTACTCATATCATGTTTAATGTTTATGCGAAATTTCAAAAAATTCCAAGGCGTAGTTATTGAAAAAAGTGCGGACAGACAGACAAGTGTGAATTTAAATTTCCACCCTCCTTTTGTCGGGGGATCAAAAATAAAGCATGCAGATTCAATAAATTATTGCTTTACTTTAATATCTCCCTACTTTAGAAATTCCTGTTAGATGAACTTTGATGGTTAGAACTTTGAGTCCGCAGAATATATGAGAATTTTTACAGTAAAACAATCCTTAAAGTATTTTTGTTTTGTTTTTATATCTTCATCCATCCAGTTAATAATTCTCGTTCTCTTCAACCAATTGTTAGACATCGCAGCAGCTGATCCTCCAGTCTTCTACAAGTTCATCAATGTAGAGTTATGTTTTACCGTGTAATGAATTCCATCAGAAAAACAGAAGGTCTAGTATATTAAGTAGAGTAGAAAGTGAATCTTGGGTTTAATCTTAGCAGCATCATAACTCACTTATTTTATGCTTTAATTCTCACATTCTAGGAGTGATGTTTCTAATAAAGGGGAAAATTGACTTGGGTTTTTAATGTTGAAGTAGTATGTTTTTTTAGCTCCTAACATCAAGTGGCTTTATGCCTTGTCCGGAGCAATTATATATATATATAACGTCAATTTATCTTATAATCTAATAAGTCTTTTCATCTATCACACCAATATTGCCATCAAAACATCTCATTATTATTTAACTTATAATACAACTATCATTCAAAATAGTGTGTTTAGAGTAGAGAACAAAGACCAAAACACAGGCATTTGTATGCCTAATTTGCATAACTATTTTTTTCTTTTTGAACAGTTTAATAAGTTAATGTTTGGTGTCATTTATTTGTAATTTTATTGTGTATGTGTAGCAAAAACTTTCTTAAAAATATGTTTATTAATTTTCAAGGTGAGTAATTTAAAATTACAATCGATTCAAGTTAAAGATATATAACGTAAGGCATATGTTTAAAAAGAATAGAGATGGCAGATAGTTTTCTTGTTTGTTAAAAATAAACAGATTTTCGCTGTAAAACGTTGAAGGAAAGATTTCTTTGTTTTGCTCTGTCGATTTAGATAAGTAAATATTTCTCTTTAAGACGATGTCAATTTATCATTTAATTTTTTTTTTGTCTCTTATGCTAAAGTTTAAAATAAAATTTGTTACAGAACGCACAACCCGAACAGACATATTTTAAGAATGTTTTGTTGTTTTTAGCTTTTTTTTTTTAACAATCAAAGGGAGCTAACTCATTTCCTCTTAGGCAGAATTACCTCCCTTTTTGCGTAAAGATACGAGAATGATACAAGATAGATGCTATTAAAAGATTGGCGAGGGTAAATAAAAATGGAGACATACTGCTTAAGACTTATATATGAAATTTGTGTCATTCTATGTGTTGCCTCCGCCTTGCAAGTAAATGCCTATGTCAAGTCACGTGAGAAATTCTCATTTTGTCATCCATGTGCCACGCATACACACGTCTTTAGCTTTAATCTAAGACCGCGCATTGTGGGTGCGTTATCAGCAGCGCTCATTACTCTCGCTTCTCCTTATTTGTCCTCATTTTGTCAATGAGTGATTTTTCTGACATAGGTAGAAGAAAAAGTTTACTAGGTTGGCAGTACTTTGTGTGAACAGTTGTTTTGTTGATTTTAACTTTTTTTTAACAATCAAACAGTCCATCCTTGTGGCCATGTCACTAATAAGGGTGTTGGAGGTAAACGTTTCAACTGGGCTGACATTATCCGCCTGATAGTCAGGGACCCGAACATTGGTTTAACCCCTAAAGAGGCTGTCCTATCAGCAGGTGTAAAGTACTGGAACTGCTGTATTGCCATTTGGTGAATGGATTCTGGACCATGCAATAGCTTCTGGTGCCATATTAGTGGGTAATTGTTACGGCTTTATCTTATGTGCTACAAAATAAACAATAAATAAAACAATTTTTTTTAATTTTCTATTTCTTTTTCTCTTACCTTCCCTCTCTGCCCTGCTCTAAGCAAGTCTGTCGGCCTATTCCACAAATCCCAAATCTCAATCATGAAAGGTTTCCAGAAAAAATACTCGATTAAACCCAGATCACCAAGTTCCAACGCGACCCCCACTACCATGTTTCCTTCTCCAACATCAGGGGTCTACATTCCAACCTTCCAGAGGTTCAAACTATTACAGAAGAATAAACCAGATCTATTATTCCTAAGCAAAACTGGCATTGGACTGACTACTTCCCTAGGAGTCCATAATTAAAGGATACTCTAACTTAACCTCTAAATCTGACTCCCAAGATCGCCATGAGCATGGAGTGTGCCTACATTAAAGGCGACTTTTCATGTGGTAGGGACATCTCCAGAGATCCTAACTTAGCTTACATGTGCTTCCGGGTTGCACTTGCTCACACTACTGCGTTTATATTTACACTATCCACCCCACAACAATGTAATTACGATCTTTAATAGCATAACTGAGAAAATTGATCATGTCCTGTCTGCATACCCCTCAGCTAACATTCACGTCTGTGGGGACTTCAATGTTCACAACATGAAATGGTTAACCCACTCAAACAAGACCGATGACGAGGGGAGGTTCTGTCACGATTTCTCCATTCCTTATGACCTCACTCAGATTGTCCAAGAAACCACCCGCGTTCCTGACACTGACGGTCAATATGCAAATCTCCTAGACCTTTCTCACAACTTGCCCTGAGCTATGTTCATCTTTCGTTCAGTCTCCACTGGGATCTTCCGGCCACTTTGTTGTATCAGTTAAGATAAAAACAAAATGTAATAGGTCCTCAGACATACCTTTCCATCATACAGTATATCGATACTTTTATGGCTGACTGGGATAGCTTCAGTACATTTATATCAGACCTACCTCTGCATGCCATGTTTAAAAAGGATGTATCTTCTATAGTATCAAACCTGACGGAATGGTTAACTGTAGGTATATACAGTATCATACCCTCGAAAAAGTTCCAGCAAAAACCTAACAGCCAGCCGTGGTTCTCCCCAGAATGTGCTGCTGCGATTGCGCATAGAAATCACTTTTTCTTTTACTTCCAACGTAACAGAATTACTGAGACTAAAGCCGCTTTCAGAACTGCCACAACCACTGTAAAAAAGTAATAAAGAAGGCAAGAGAGTTGTATGCTCAGTCCGTCAAGTCCAAGGTAGCTGAGCAATGGCTTAGTTCCCATCAGTTCTGGCAAATAGCAAACAGAATCCTCAACAGGTGTGTGCTCTATCCCAACTATCATCAATGGACCCGAGTTAATCTTATCAGTATCAGACAAAGCCAAACTGTTTACCAAGAACTTTGCAGCTAATTCTACCCTTTATGACCAAGGCCGCCAACCCCCAGTATTTCTTGTATATCAGAAAACATGCTATGTGACATACAAATAGCTGTATGTGATGTTGCCAAGCTAATCAAAAACTGATTCCAGTAAAGCAACTGGCCCTGACAGCATTCCAATTATAGTGTTCAAAAGGCTTCAACCGGAACTAGCGCCCATACTTACAAAATTATTTAAGCGTTGTCTTAAGGAGAAATGCTTCCCAAGACGTTGGAAAATCTCATCAGTATGCCTTGTACTTAAGAATTCAGGTGATCGCTCATCTCCCTCTCAGTACAGACCAATAAGTCCTGTGAATCATGAGTAAGCCGCTGGAATCTGTTAAATAGAGAAGTAGTCAAACACCTCAGCAAAAATAACCTTCTTAGTAACATGCAATATGGTTTCCGTTCTGCTAGATCTACAGCAGACGTGCTTACAGTTATATCTCATAGGATTGGCGAATCCCTCGAAGGCTTCCTCTCTAGGGCAATTGCTCTTGACATATCAAAGGCCTTTGATAAGGTATGGCATAAAGGTCTACTTCACAAGATCTCCAGTCATGGTATAGCTGGAAATATCTTCTCAACTATTAAATCATTTCTCTCTGATAGGTTCTTAAGAGTAGTGGTTGATGGGCAGAAATCAGCTCTCAGTATTAATACTGGAGTCCCTCAGGGGTCCATCTTGGGTCCAACTCTTCCTGATCTACATCAATGATCTTCCGAACCATATCCTTAGATCATTCGTAGACATTTATACTGACAACACTACCATCTATGGGAGCACTTCAAAGACCGTAAACAACTAAGTTCTCTGACTCTACTCTGATCTTGAGCATGTGATACAATGGGTAAAAAAGTGGCTGGTTAATTTTAATGCATCTAAAACCAAGCTTCTATCTTTACATCATCAACGCTCTGTTGCCCAGCTGCCATCAATCGAAATGAATGGCTCTCGTCTTGGGGAGGCTTCATGCTTTGACAAGCTTCTGGGCTTGACCTTTACTCCCAATCTGAAATGGAACAACTATATCAAATTCATTGCCAAAGTCGCTGGAAAAATGGTGGGATCCTTCTACCACTCCAGTAGATATCTCACTCCTGATGCAATTCTCTACCTATATAAAAGCCAGGTTCAGCCAACGATGGAGTACTGTTGTCACTCTGGGCAGGAGCTGCAAGAAGCAACTTATCCTGTCTTGACAGAGTTCAAAATAGACTTCGTAGTTTAGTGGGGGATGCCCTTTTCTCTTTCCTGCAACCTCTTTTCCACAGAGGAGACGTAGCGAGCCTGTCCCTGCTTTATCGTTATTTTCATGGCAGGTACTCATTTGAACTTCAATCTATGGTCCTCCTCCCTCGCCAGACTTTAAAAACACTCGTCTAGCCAAAACCACTATCAACAATTTCCCACACTCTTTATCTGTGCCTACACCTAAACATAGATTCCATGAACAGGGCTTCTTTCTTAGAACTGCACGCCTGTGGAATTATTTTGTTTCCCTGCTTTCCAGCTGACTACAATCTGCTTGTCTTCAAGTCCAACATGAACAAGTTCTTATTGAACCGTCCCCCTAAGTAATCCAAGTTATAAAATTCCCACTAATGTTTACTACGCTAAAATCACAATGACTAATGTATACCGATTAACCCTTATCCTCGAGTGGCCTCTGAGCCTTGATAAGTGGTGCCCCCCCCCCCTGTAAAAAAAAAAAATCTTCTGCAAGGCATTAATGATATGCCGACATCTCAATTCATAACACAAGATTTTGTTGAAAGCAAGTTTTCATTTATTAAAAAAAAAGAGAAAAAAAAAAAATGAAAAATAATTACGTAACAGAGATCAAGAAAATCTTTTCAATATTGACACAAGGTTTACAAATAAGTTTATTTTTCAGAAGAAAACAAGATGAACGTTTAAAGCCTAATATTAAAAACTAAACAATCAAATGCGAGATTTTGTAAAAATACAATGTTGTATATCGAAATGTAATCATATTTTTTGATAAAATTTTACTGGAATTATCGGATAGTTAAAAATTTTAAATAATCACATCAATATCATTATGAACTGGAAAACATAAGGTCCTAATCAAGAATTCCCCCCTTATAGTAAAAAACAGAAATACAGAAAAATTTGTATTATGTATGTACCTGTGATTAAGCAAAAATATCACATTCTAAAAATCATGGAAATTGATCAAGTAGTTTTATAAAAAAAAAATATAAAAAATAAAAAAAAGATTATTTTTACACAGTTAATAGGAATTCATAGACATCAGAAATGTAAACTTAGTTAATATGAATTATTGAGTTATCTCCTTTTTTGAGATTTTTCTTTTTTTTTTTTTTTTTTTTCAAAAATGGCGACTGAAACAGTCACTTTTTGGACACTCATAAAATTTAATTTTCTTATTTAAAAATACAAAAATAAAACTATGATCAATTTACATGGTTTTTGGAATGTATTTTTGTTTTGTCATGAGTATGTACATCATAAAGATTTTTCTTTACTTTTGTTTTTAATATAGGAGGAATTCTGGACGATAATCCAAAAACTAATTTGAATTGATAAAGCTGGAAAATAAAAGTGGGGAAACTGGAACAAAAAAAAATTGGTCATCATATTCAGTTTTACATGCTGGCATGCGTTGGATGGCTCTTAAAAATTAACTTCCAAACTAACCTATCTATGGCGTTTATCTCTTTCCCTCAAGTTCATTGTTATCACTTTTTCGTTGGTGTCCCCTGTGAATTTATGCTGCTACCTCACTTGTTCTACACTTAAATAACCAAGAACTTTTTTTTTTCCAACTTGACCATATCAACGAAATCTTTTTCTGCACACATCTTATACTGTCCAGATCTAATCTTCCTCTGGAGTAACGAAATCTAAAACTGTCTTTATTACTCGCATTACATATCCAATGCATCCGTCTCATATCATTTCTCTCCATACAACTCATGTTCTCAACCTTCAATGGTTAGGTTTTCACACATCACAGTATGTACACAAGCCCGACAGACTCTTCACTTGGTTGACAGTGATGTTATTTACTTCCTTCCCACCGCAGTAAAATGTGACACACGGTCGGAAGGTGGGGGAGAATCAAGCCAGCACCTCTGAAAAAGAAGCACTGACTTATTAAAATTGCCTGAGTACCTCCATCAGCATTCCCCATGAAGAAAGCCTCAGACAGTAAGCAATAAATTACTCCATCCAAAAGATAACAGGCAATGGCCTGGGAAGGTGGACCTCCTAAAACTGCACAGGACATCAGCCATTCCTCAGTTAACAGAAAAAGGACCATTTAAAAAATGGCATATACTGTTGGCTTTGGAGCTGAGAGCAGTAATGCTATGCTGGTTAGTAATGGTTAGATTTATCCCATCCACTCCTAACCCTTGCACCTTCTCATTGTTGGTATTAAAATTTCTGAACAACAATAGATTTGACACGAGTTGTCATCCGTCTTCATTGTGTTACATTTCTTGTAAATGAACATGTCAGGTTTTTGTCTTGCTTTATAAAAAATACTAGTAATGGTATTTACAAATATCAAATTCTTATTTACTTATTTTATTTACTTGCCTCCCCACGAGGGGAGAGTTAGACACAATGTCGGTTTTTGGAGGGGGGGGTAGAAAATCTGCCTCACCTACCCACTAAAAAAAAAAAAAAAAAAAAAAAAAAAAGAGGTACTTGGATTGGGAAATAAAAAAATTGTTTCAGTCTAGAAGGATTCTTAGCCATTTCTTTCCAGATCCACAATTACTTTTACAGCCAATCGTTTCTGTCAATATCATTATCTTATTATTTGTTCTAGCATCATGGATTGTTTTTTTATCTTAGAATCATCCAAACAATCCACATTCCATTATATCAAAATTATTTACGGATACAAAACATTTACTTTATGAAATCAGCTCTGAAATTCATATTTTTAATTGTTCGAAACATTATCAATTTTTCATTTTAAATTTTCAAATTATTTGGGTATTTGTAATGAATACATGCACAGTGAATTTCAGTATTTGCATAATCAATTTCGATTAATGACAGAGAATCCAGACTCAAGTGTGACAGACTGACCCAAAGATGAGTTCATTCAATCTGACTGCTTCATGATGAAAATATTTCAAACTAAAGCATGAAAGATCAACAAAAATGCTATTTCACGTAATTTGGTAGGACATGTAGAAACCTATTATGAGGCCCGTTTTAATCTTTATATTCTTCATAAAAAATTAAAAAATAGCCTTAAAAAACACACATCTACTGCACTAAGACTAATCACCTTAGCTATAAAAAACAATGAATGCATCTTTAATACATCAGTGAAATTTGGGTTCCATACCATACAGACGATTTCATAATCTACCAAAGATCTCATTAGAAAACAAAAGAACATCTGTCATCAGATGTAGGTATCTATGTAACATATGCAGCAATTATTACTTCAGTGAAATGCAAATAACTGAATCAGCTTATGGTTTGAAAGCTGCAAAAAAATAATTTTAAAATAAATGACATAAGCTTGTGAAGGATCAGATAAAAAAAAAAAAAAAAAAAAAAAAAAAAGGAGGGGTGGGGCTTTCAAATCGTAAATGGCCTTTGGTCATTTCTGGGACTGATTTCAGATTCTCTAGCGATACTAATGACTAACAACATAGGTACTGAAATTCTTTGAGTGCTATGCATTACAAATACAACTATTTATTCAAATTTTAGAATGTGGGGTAAAGTGTCAAGTTTAACATAAAACGATCCACCCTAAAAACAATGTTTAATAAAAAATAAAATCTTAAGAATTTTCTTTTTTCCTACATTTCATCACATTAAACAGGAGGGGGTCACCTGTTTTTAATACTTTGTTTTTTCCAATTTCATGATTCTAGTAATAAAAAAAAAAAAAGATAAGCAAACTTATAAAGTGACAAGTTTCCAAAAGATTGTCGGAACATTTGACAAACTTAAATTATACAGTTTGTTTTCTTTAATTAAAAATTTGTTTTTATATAAATCAAATGTTATACAAAAACGCTTACACAAAAAAATTGACCAGTCAATGACGATTGTCAAAGTACAAATTTACACAAAACCGAAAGATTATAAATAAAAATTCTGTACATTGTGAAAAGTGTTGAACTTTGAGGAACACATACTTGTACCTTATTAAACAATGATATGAGGGCTTAAAATTTGTCACCATTTTTATGATGAATTAATTTTCAAGAAAAGCATTGTTATCAGCTTTTAATTGCCATAAACATTTTCATACCAATAAAGCAAAAATCAAACTTATTTAATAAATAAAAATATTTTTAAATGCTTGAATTGTGTTTGGAGAAACCAACATTTGTAATTTAAATAACAAAAATAAGATTAACAAACATCTAAAACCGATATATATATATATATATATATATATATATATATATATGAAGTACTAACTTTGCAGAGCAAAACAAAATTATTGGATTAAGAAATAAAGATCAAACAATGAGGGATCATTTTGAAAGTGTAAGAATTGCTTGCATAAAAGAAAATATTTGTTTTCAATTTTTTTGAACTTCTGCAGTTTATGGACCATGCTGAAATAACATTATTTATAACCCATCCTTAACATAAGAGTAGGAGGGAAAGGGTTGTATTAAATATTCTGTACTTTCACCTAACAATTTAATTAACAAAAGATACCATAAAAATTGAACTTGAAAATACCATCTAAAAAAAAATTTTGAAAAAAAGCAATCTGTAAACTGCAGAAGTACCATTTTTTTTTCTCTTATATTAGTGATAAATAATGCTTCAAAATTTGGAGAGAAGAATTGATAATTTGTATTATTTAGATGTTCACATGTTGGATATTATTCTCATACATTCAGACGATATAATCTCCAACCTTCTTCAAGTTATTTTGCTGAATAGTAAATCAACTTTCTCTTGTTTCCAATTCTTAACTTGTAATTATATTTTAGTATCATCTGTACTGACGATTGAACCTTCAAACTTCAGAAGAAAGTATGAATCAGTTCTAAATGACAGTCCTCTGGAAGTTGAAGGTCCAATCCTCGGTACGGAAAATACTAAGAATACAAGTAAAAATTACTTACAGAATAAGAGCAAGCTATTCCAGATGGATTAAATAAAAAATCCCATTCAAAATTCCTACAACAATCCAAATGATAAATTATTACACAGAAATATTAAATTTATTTAAATGCTGACGTAAAAGTAAAATGAAAATTTTAAGTAAATGTTTTGAATCAAATATAATACAGCCGAAATAACAATTCCTTTATTAACAATTATATTACTAAAAACTCATGTGTATATGTCGAAGTTTTTTTTTGGGGGGGGGGCAAGTTTAACATAAAATAATTCAGCCCATAAGCGATGTTTTACTAAAAGTTAGACATGTGCAAGTATGAGATTCACTTCTAAACTAATGAACTGATCATTATGAATTATAGAAAATATGTACAAGACAATTATTTCAGTGTTAAACAATCTCTTTGATAGGTGTTAAACTTTTGTTATTCTTATATGTTAGTGCAAAAGTAATGTCGTTTTTTATCAGATATATATATATATATATATATATAAACGACATTATTTTTGCATCAACCTAATATATATAAAGGTGAGAGTTATATAGATACTAGACAACCCTTAACCTGTTGGGTAACAACCACTATCCCTATTCCATTTAAAAATTCAGAAACTGTAACTTATCTGTTAAAATAGGAAAGTTTGAATTACCTATTAGCCATCATCCTCAAGTGTCTTCAGTTTCTATACAAGATACAAATAAACCCTGTTTAAATATTCAAAATAACAGCATTTGAAGCTCAAATAAGACCCCCCCACCCAATTGACAAACCTATACACTGGCTCATACAAGGAATGGTGAGCCTTCTCCAGTGATGTTACCTCAAGTAACAATAATTAGCTAGATACTCCACCAGACTAGATAAATTCTTTTTCTTGGAATCTGCCAAAACCCAGAAACTGCAAGAAAGATATAATACTGCAGAGTTTACTGGTCAATTGTGGAAAGGAAAATTAATGTTCTTAACCATGTTATTAACTCAACATTCGACAAGTAAAAAGAATTTTAATGGAATATTCATATGTCTCATATAAAGGATCAAATGTCAGCACCAGGAACAAGCACCTTGACCTTGATTTCTGAGAACTTTGACTAGAAATAAATGAAACAATTAAGAAATTCTTCTTGCAGTCTCTTTACTTCTTACCCTTATCGATATTTTAGAAGTAAAGAAATAAAGGGATTAAGAAGCAACTGAAAGAAAAACAAGCCTTTTTCTAAAAGCTTACAGAGACATTAAAAATATCATAGTGGTTGATGTAACAGAGCATGAGGTCAAGAGAAATACACAGATGACCGAGAGGAAAGGGGACTTGTTCAGTTTATTACTAATTAAAGAATTGTTAAGACGAACTACGATCAAGGGGAGCTAACTCCTTTTCTGTTTCAGGCAGAATTATCTCCTCTCTTAACTCTTACTAGAACGAAATGAGGCAGACACTGGCAGGTGCCGTTAAATGGATAACTTTGAATCTAGATAAATGAAGATGGAGACTTATTGATTCTGTCCGTGATATTTGTGACAAACTCAATATTGGACTAATACTGATAGATATAATTTGCATCATTCTTGTAAATAAAGGTCTACATGAAGTCAACTGTAAATAATACTTTTTAACTACTTCCTGTCATCAGTGTGCTACACACATGACAAACACATCTTCAGGCATAATCGTCTGCAAAGCATTAATACTTATATGCCGACACCTTCATTAATAACAAACAAATGTCAATTTCACAACATTTGTTCCTGTGTGCACAATCTGTTTTGGCAATAAAATTTGTCAATTTTTCAGTAAATTATCTGGGCTGTACGTGTATATATACATATTACAAAGATATTAATCATTTTCAAAAAAAAAAAAAAAAAAAAAAAAAAGGACAATTTCTTTCAGAAAAGACATTTACTATATAAAGTATAATATCCATTTAAACAACATAAATAACTAATAAATAGCAAGTCTAAACAAAAAATACTATGTAAAAAATATAGTAACAATTTAAAAATTATATTTAGGATAAGTTTTAATTGTTAGTATTTTTGCATATTTAAGCAAATAAGGCTTATGTGATTATATATAAACAAGGTTTGGCAAAGTCATTAAATTACGACATGAGTTTACTGCAAAAAATTTTTTTAAATTCTGTGTAGGCATTAAAAAATAGTTTTGATGTTTTTGTTAAATATTATTAGATGAAAAATCTTTTCAAAATAAAATCTATCGAGAAATTCACAGTTTGTATTAAGAAATACACTTTAAATATGTAAACATTAGCTAAAGTTTTATAATATGGCCCAAATGGATGGCCATTTTGGATAACTAGTTATTTTTTACCTGATGTTTACATATTTAAAGTGTGTAGTTCACAATACAAAATGTTTTTCAAATTTTATTTCAAAAAAATCCCTCATAAAATATTTAACAAAAAAAAAAAAAAAAAAAATTAATATCTAAACAGAATTTTTTTTCTCGCAATAAACTTGTGCCATGATTTAGAAAATTTGCCCATGGCCTTTTATAACTAAACAGTACAACAATTTAAAAGATTGATTAAAATGATTGAGTTTCCAAAATAAGTAAAATAATAGCCTCATATTAATCAATTTTTTAAGGCATACAAAAATCCCAATGTAATTTGCTGGAAAATTCTTAGAACTTCAGCTTTTATTTTTGTAGAAAATTTGCTTCCATATGAATTCATTGTTAAAGTAAATTTCAAATTCTGTTATTCAAACCGATACAAATAAACGTTAATTTGATTATAGTAACAAATCAAAACAAAACCAAAAATCTATGTTGTGGCAAATATAATGCAATAACAGCAGAGTAAAAAGCAGGATCAAAGAAAAAAAAATGCCACATATTATTAAATGCCACAGTATTAAAAATGCCACATATGTATTAAGCGTTCAATAATCGAATGGTCAAAAAGATTAAAATATTTTCAACAAACTAATGATAACCATTTTTTCTTTTTTACTCTATATAAATAAAAAGAATCTATATCCTTAAAATCAAACTCTGTGGAGGCTCTAGTATTGAGACTACTAAGCTGAAGATTTCTCCAGAAACAATGAATAATGCGCCTCTTCTATCAATGCGTTAAACCAAAAAATTAGATTCTAAACAAATTTTAATAAAAAATTTGATGTATGCAATTTTTTCTAAACTGCAACACCTTCTGCGCTTTTGTTGTCTAGAGCTATCACTGTAATTACACACATTACATACATATCTGTAAGACCAACAGGAGAAAACTCGAGTAGGGTGGCGGATTAAAAGATTTTCAAAAGTAAGTGCATAATACATATATGCATACATACACACACACACACATATATATATATATATATATATATACACACATTACAGAAGATCAGAACAATATTAGTACCGTCAGTTTCAAATCCAACCAATGGGACCAATATCTAGTAGCCTTTGTCAGACTCTTCAGCCTCTGTTTATGTTTCTCTGGAAATGACATCATTACATATATGAATAAATATTTTACTCTTATTTTTCTAATTTTCTTATACTCAAGCACTCCATTAGGGTTCTCTCCCACTAACCACACATATGAGAGAGATATGCCAGCTTGTAAGTCTACATTTTTCTATTTGGTGAAAAGAACACTTTATAAAACAATACAATTTCCATCACATTCAGATTTTTACTAATGAAGAAATTTTTTATACTGAAAATGGAGTTAATATGTAAGTATAATTAGTAACAGTTTTCTTAATTTAAAACAAACTCATTTTAACATATATACATCAATTCAGTTTAAAAGTTTGTAAATCAAGAATTACTAATATCTTTACAGCATTAAAAAGGATCCGTAGAAAAACAAATTCCTTTGTATTTCAATGAAACTGCTACAAAAGTGCTCTGTAGTTCTCAGATCAAGCTATAGAGCCTCTTATTACAATCAAGACTCTTGTCAAGGACATTTGTCTGTTGGGTATGGAGCTTCTGAGTGAACTAGCATCATGGCCCACAAACTTTGCAAATGCTTTACCATTAATGGGCTTTATTATGTATGGCAAATTATGGCACAACTAATGTACAGCAAGGCATGACAACTGCTCCTGTTGATTCTGTATTTGTGTGATATTTAAAGACGTCATTCAAACAACCTAGGTTCTTGTACAGTCAAAACGAACAAAAAGCAACCAATTTTAATTTAGATCAATGGTTCTCAACCGGGGTCCATGTGGACCCCCATGGTACATGTAACGTTAATATCGGTTCAGTCTTCCTTTAAGATAAACTGTTGATATATGTTCTTTGGTTTTCTTTACATTACTGAAAAATAAAATAAGTTATAAGGGTTCACCGAAATACATTAAAAAGAAAAGAAAGTCATGATTAAAAAAGGTTGAGAACCATTGATTTAGATGGACTAGCATGCTGTTTTTTTTTCTTTTTTCACTAAAAATCTTTGTAAAAATTTTTTTTTTTTTTTTTTTTTACATAGGCATCACCACTTATCAAGGCCAAGAGGCCACTCGAGGATAAGGGTTAAAGAGTGTACAGTAGAAATTGGACAATATAGTAATCGTTAGTAATGTAAATTCGGTAAATTTGTTAACTTATATGGAATGGCTCATCAAAAACTCGTTCACGTTAGACTTGAAGACAACCATATTGTAATCAGCTGGAAAGCAGGAAAACGAAAGACAATTCCATAGGCATGTAGTTCTAAGAAAGAAGCTTTGTTCACGGAATCTATGTTTAGGTTTAGGTACAGATAATGAGTGGGGGAAATTTCAGACTGATTTGAGGGAATTAAATAGTTTGTTGATATATTTACTTTTCATCATTCTATTTTTTGTAGAAATTTACTATTTAAGAAAAAAAAAATCACTAAAAACACAATTTCAAAAGTAAACAACTATTTTATCCTTTAATTTTTTTCTACGTTTGACTTATTTTTTTTTAATGTTTCCTGTAAATCTGAAGAAAAAAAATACTTGTTCATTGCTTACAAAGTTTTATTTTTACCTGGGCATTGCCATTTATTAAGGCCTGGAAGCCACTCGAGGATAAAGGTTAATGACTGCAGTAGTCACTGAGACAACAGCGTATTAATAGTTTAGTAGTAAAAATAGTGTACAAAGGGATTGGGGGGGGGGAAGCATTTAACAAGCATTTGTTTGCATTGGACTTGAAGATAACCATACTGTAGTCAGCTGGAAAGAATGCCAGCAGAACAGAATTCCACAGACAGGTAGTTCTAGGAAAGAAGCTTTGTTCATGGAATTTGCATTTAGATTTAGGCACAGATAGAAAGTGGAGGAAATCTGTTGATAGTTGTTGTAGCTAGACAAGTACTCTTTATGAAAGTTTGGTAAGAAGGGGCATAGATTGAAGCTCAGACAAGCACTTGCCATGAAAATAATGATAGAGACAGTTTCACATCTCGTTTGTGGGAAAGAGTTTGCAGGAAAGAGAAAAGGGTATTACCTACTAGATTTCGAAGCCGGTTTTGAACTTTGTCAAGGCAGGAAAGGTAACTCTGAGCAACTTCTGCCTAGATTACGGCAACAGTACTCCATTTTTTTTTTTTTTTTTTAGAAAGAAAAAATACAAAAAACAGCAGAATGCATTAGTCACGTCTTAATTTGTCATGCCTAAATATTACATGAATAGAGACTCAGCAGGAGCAGCTGTCATACATTTATCATGACTTAAATTGCTGTACATAAATAGTAACACTAACATCAATTGATGGATCACCGAAGACCAAAAATAGCCAAATCATTAATACTTTATTTAAAAAAAAAAAACCATTAATTTTGTTTGAAAAATATCAGATTTTATCTACAGGTTAAACCACTACAGAAAATTTGGAATTTTAATAAAAAAAATCACTAATTATTGGCTTAAAATAATTCATATTAGTAATTTTTAATAACACTGGTTTAACAAACGATAGGAAAGTATTTAAAATATACAAATTTCTCATTCATTTATTGCATTAGCTATATAGAAGACCATTTGTGTTAAGTTGTCACAATGGCATTAGATAGATATGTTGACATCTCTATCTAATGCAGAATGAACACCTAATACAGAACACAAATAGTTGCTAATACAAATTTAAAAAAAAAAAGAAAAAAGGTTTAGGCATTATATCATTAAATTACAAAAAATAAACTTTGAAATTTTTCTTTTCTACAAATGAGATCAAAGTTCTGTTTGCATAAGTGTAAAAATATGAAAATAAAAAATACATATACATCAAAAAGAATTACATGAACTATAAATTTTCTAAAATAATTAAAAATAAATAAAATAAGTTTGCCATAAACTAATACATGCCACCAAATAATTTTTTTTTTGAAAATATACAAAAAGAAGTTATGAAATTGAAACACCAAATTTCGAGATTTCTTATATTTGCTTTTAGAAAGAAATAAATCCTTTACATTGGGATAACAAGATTTTATGGTAATCATTAATCATTACCTATGTAAATTATTTTTAAGAAAATACAAAATACTGTTGGGAAAATAGTCCAAAATACCTACTCGATTATGACCTATTTCATTAAAAAAGTTTATAGCATTTAATAGAAGTTATAATTCCAAGTTCTCTAAATATTAGATACAAATAAAGTAGCCATGTTTGTTTACATTACCTTACAGAGATGGCTATCCTGTTCAGATCTGATATTTAGGAAATTTAAAATGCTTATAACTATTTATTATTTGATCTTTTTTACCCAAAAATGTCACAAAAGAGTAGGTGAAGCTAAATGAATTGTTTTTGACTAATTTTCCAACTATTTTGCAATTTCCTTAAGAAAAAAAAAAAAAAAAACTTCTCTACCGATCACCATGACAAATAACATCGTTCAAACTCCTCGGCTTAATATTCATGGTACCATGAATTGGAACAAATATATTGAGGACATTGCCAAGGCTGCTGCAATTTATGGCAGTAAAAGAAACAAACGATTATTTAAATGACCAGATCATCTACCCTTTGTTCCAACTCAGTATTTGTATTTTTTTTCATGAATGGTGACCAAAAGACTTTCTAATGTTAATTATAAATTATTAAAAACTCACAAAACTATTACATTATTATTAATTAATAGATTAACAGTGTAACAAAATCGCTAACAAAAAAGAAAAAAATCATATTAATGTATTAAAGAAAATATGATTGTATGAATGATTTTTTTGCACTTGTCCAGCATTCCCTTCATATAAAAACAAAAATAAAAGAAAAACCTGTATAGTGCATGCATCCATGACGGAAAGAAAATATTGTACATCAAAAATCATGTACATTGATTAGGTAATCTTATTTTTATAAAGAAAATTATTTTTAAGAGAATTTGAGTTTTTCCCATTCCCCCTCCTTATGTTATGGCTTTCTAAAATCTTGCTTTGAAGTTATTTCCCTTGTTTCTTCAAGATGACATTGTAAGATTGTCATTCATAGTTAAGCAATAAAATTCAACTCTTTATACTATATCAATTTAAATGATTTTGGCTATACAATATTTTCTTTCCATCACAAGTATGTAGACCATATAGATTGTTTTTATTCTTGTCTTTGATGGCAGAGACAGGATTCTGAACAAACATCTTTTTTATGGCTGTGAGCATAAATGCGTAGTCTGACAGCAGTTTCAAGTAAAATATTAATAGTTTATCAAATGAAAGATGTTTTAATACTTTGGCAAAAGGAAAAATATTCAATGAAAAACTTTCATTAAAAAAAAAAAAAAAAAAAAAAACTGGTGAGAGTAAGAAAAATGTCAAAAGAAAATACACATTTATCACACACAATAAACTTTGTTAATTTACACAATTTAGTAAAAAAGAAAAAAGAAAAATAAATGATTTCATTGATGATTATCTGGATGCAAACTCCGTCTACGCAGGATCGTGTTTCTACTTGAAGGACTGGAAGAAATGATGTTATGAGATGCATCATCATTGTGTGGGACTCCATTACTGTTAACAGCTTCCTTTTTGGAGGATCTATGTTTCTGGAAACAAAACATAATAAAACGTAAGTTTTTGAGGGTTTTTTTTTTTTTTCAAGTTTTCATTAAAAAAATTGGTTCTTATGCAGAATCTATTAGAATGTTCCAGGCAGTTTATGTAAAACACCTGAATATGCCAAGTAAAAGTTTTTTGTATAAAAACTGGCCAATTTTTTCAATGAAAAGTACATTATTTCTGGTATTACGAAAATAATTCAATGAAAACTTAATTGAAAAAAATCAAAAATATTCTTTTGTTGTTACGGAGACAGTCCAATGAATGATTATTGGACAATTTTTATGAAACTAAGAAAATTAAAATTAAAATTTAAAAAACTAAAAACACTTTCATGTAGCAATACACATGAAAAAATTGAAATAGCTTAAAATATTTCAATATTGGTATACATAGAAATAGCTTGAGCTAAGAAAGAATCTTTAAATTTTAAAAATCTGATTAAAATTAAAGTTATGACTATTTTTGTGCCTCACATGTTTGGATATTTTCCCCTCTTTAAGACCATATGCGTTTCGTCACATTTTTTACACTACTTTTTCAGTAAAACTGTCATAACTTTGTTAAAACACAAGACTAAGCAATGAAATTTACCATATAAGTGTATTTTTGTACAAGGAATCAGAATATGTGACTGAAAATCTCCAAAATTTCATGGTTTCCAAATAATCTGCAGTAAATGTGCATAAATATGCTGCAATTCCTTAAAAATGCCATGTATCCATAAACAGAAAAGAAGTTGGAGAACTCAAAGTTGAATTGTAATGTGCTTTATGTACAAAAAACTTAAATCTAAACATAGGACCATTTAAAAATGAATATATTGCAATATTTCTTTGGCATTATTGTAGATTAACACCTTCTGTTTAACCCCACCCAACCCCTTCTGACCACCCCTCCAAAATGTGATTCTATCTTTTTAGACAATTATGTATGAAATGCCATGAAAAACTTTAATGAAAGATAAGCAAATTATTTAAGAATTTAATGTAAAATAATTCCCCATTACAAGTCATTCTAGCATTTTAGGGCAGTTAACAGTTTTTTTTATGGGAGATAAATCCTGTATGCTTTTTGTTTTATTTTTTTAAGACGATTAATTGTGGTTTTAAGAGGGCTTCTATGCAATGAGAATATGAAGAGGGTTGCCATTCAGACTTTGAATTAATTGTAGGGCTAAGGAAAATTATGTGTGAACATACTGAAGACTTGACAGAAACAAAAACAATATTAGAGGGGGGTGGCGGTTAGTTTCACAAAAATTTAATTTCAAATAAATATCTTACACAAAGTTATATATATGTGTGTGTGTGTGTGTGTGTATTCAACGGGTAAATAAGTCAGCAAATGTTATATTTAGTTTTAATTTAATAAGAAACTGCGTTACGAAATTTCGAAGAAAATTCCATAAATTTGTTAATTTCTATTTTCGAGGTTGAAGGTGTTTATTCCATAGGCCGTTTATACTACGCTGGAGCAGGTTGTAAAAATACCTTTCGTTTAATAAGTAGAAAAAAAACAACGGGGTTTGTATTACTGTACACAGATTCGAAAAAGTTATCAAAAAGCAAATACATAACAAATGAATGTTATCAAAGGCAAGATAAATTACTTTTCTACCTAACTGGATATGTTTTTAGTATTTTTATTTAATGTAACATGTTTAGTCAGCTCGAAAAACATACAGTGCTTACCGATGTATTGGAAAGTTAAAAATTGTGGCCGACTATCTCTTTCACATGGTAAGTTTGGGAAAATGAGTTAAAACTAAAAAAACTAGTCAAAATACTGTTAAAAACCCGCCAAATATATATCCACCTATGTCACGGTAACATATATTGAGCGAGTTTCTAACAGTATTTTGTCTAGTTTTTTTATTTATAACTCATTTTCCCAAACTTATCGCCTCAAAGAGAGAGAGTCGGCCGCCATTTTAAATTTTCAAATACATCGGTAAACACTGTTTTTCGAGCTGAATAAACATGTTACATTAAATATAAACACTGAAAACATATCCAGTTAGGTAGAAAAGTAATTTATCTTGCCTTTGATAACATTTATTTGTTATATATTTGTTTTTTGACAACTTTTTCAAATCTATGTGTATAGTAATACAAACAAGATTTTCATACATCTTTTGATTTGGAAAAAACATTCGTGGCTGTTCGCAGTAAAACATTGTTTTAATTCGCTGTTCAAAACTAATGCAATGAATAAAAGTGCATGCAAGCTATATATCTACAAAAGTTTTTGTTTTCTTAACCATGTTTTTAAATTTGACCAGAAATGTGAGAAATTATAATGGATTCATAATGCCGAATTGGTTGGGATTGCTATTATACATTCTGAAAACCGAATAGGTCTAAACTAATGTTATTCTGATAACAAAATAGCTCTAATTAAACATATCAGAACATTTATATTCATATTTTCATGTTTTTCTTAATTCGTTTGTGAATAAAAATTAAAGAACGCGTGTTGTTTTAACTGTGCTATGACTACTACTACAGCTGCTGCTCCTGCTGCTACTAATACTAAATTAATTTGACCAAACTCGAGAAATAGAAACATTTTTTTTTTTCGGGTAGGTCCTTTTAAATTATTATCAATTACTGCGGTTCTACTCAACATAGAATAATACTTTTAATTGATAAAGATAGTAAAAAGAATGATTTACTTACTAGTGGGTGTTCGATGAAATTTTTTTTCAAAATGTTCGATACTCATCATAATCAAGTCTTATTTTTAACACGACAAAAAAAGAAATGGTCAAAAATATTTCGGACGCTTGACAGTATTAAGATTAACCCCCTCTTCTGATTGTTTCCAACATTTCATGACAAAATTCTTCATACAATCATGGTACGGGCCTTTAGAAAACAGGGAGGGTCATTACAAAACCTTACTGAAAAGGCCATTTTATGACGTTCACATTTTTATCACTTTATTTGCTTAAAACTCTTAAAATATATAATGTACATTCATATTTATTAATTCATTTGAAAGTATATTCATTTACGAACAAAACAGTAGTAATTTGAAGACTTGAAGTGCTTTGGTTTTAAAAATATGGCTATTTTAGTAGACCTACCTTGAAATCTGATTATCCAAAGCGTTTTTTTCGTTCATGTGTATTACTATTTCATGAATGAATACTTAATTTTTTGAATAACAATTGCTCAGTTCAGGCCAAGCAGAAACTGCAGAAATAAGATTTTCTAGGCCCTTGGGACAGGATTACAGTGTAGTATCTGTTCTAGTGCTGTACTTCACCTTTTCTGTCCTCGGTCAATGGATGAGAGGTTCTTCATGACCGAGACAATTTTTATCTTTCTTTCTATCCAGAGTGCCCCTTTTGAGGAGCTGGATTTTCTCCACATTAAAACCCAACCTTGTGTTTAACTCTGCCCTCATGGGGAGGCAAGTAAATAGGAACAAACAGCTGATAAAAACTAACTGATAAAAAATTTTTAAAATTTTGTTTGGATTTTTTTTTTTTTTTTTTAAATAAAGATAAATATTCAAATATTTTTATAATAAACCAATGAAGCAAATGTTTTCTTAAATGATGTTGGCTGCTACAAGTTCATTGGTTCAGTACCTTTTCGCATTTTACGCAAACAGTCCAGAAAATCTTGACAATAGTATTGTCTTATTCTGTATGTACCAAAATATTTTAGTGACAATTTCTATTTATTTATGTCAGGATTTTTTAGATAAGAATTGGTAATTTGTATTATTTGGACTACTGTTCTCATTTTGAAAGTTATCAATGTTTTTGGCTCATGTAACCTACAATTTTCTTCAGGTGCATTTGTACAGAATCTTTAATGAAAACATTTAATCTGTGGAGATAGCTTGCTCTCATTCCCATTGGCCATGACCAGGTTGAAGTCATGAGTAATTTGTAATTGTAGTTTTAGTATAGCCCACATTGAAGATTGAACCTTCAACCTCTAAAAGACCATCAGACTGACACTTAAAACTAATTATTTAGCAATTATATGCATTATGACACAGGTCCTTGAGGTTACACTCATTAATCCTTATCCTCAAGTGGCTTTAGGTCTTGATAAATGATGACTTATTAGTACATAAAAGAAAAGTTTAACAAATTTTATCAGAATAGAAATTAAGTTAATTTCAAAAACATAAATAAAAATAAAACAGGAGAATTAGGACAATGTAATACAAACATCTTTTGTTTTCCACTGCAATATTTTGTTTATTGTATCCTATATAGACAAATTGATATTCTGAATTAAATATATTGAAAAAAAAAAAAAAAAAGTTTGGGTCATAGAAAAGTTATAACTTACCTTCTCTGAGTAAGATTTATGATAGAAATTAAGGAATAGCAACAAGAGACTACCACCATAGAATATAAGTGCCCAATGCATCCAAACAGGGAATTTACATCCTCGAAGCAGGGACTGAACAGCGTGGCACATTCCAAATACAAACTGAACCTAAAATAGATTTGCAAAATAATTTTTAAAATGGTTAAAAAGTTTTATTGATAATCTTTATCATACATGTTTTTATTTTATTTAATTGAAATAGATAATTTAGGGTTTTTCCTAAATCATCCATCAAATGAATACAAATTATCTGAGGAATAACAATGTCAATCTTACAGATTAAATTTTTTTGTTAATGACAAATATATTACATGTACAACATTTAACAGGTAAAAAAAAAAATTACAACTTATTTTAAAATAGGTATATTGCATAGATTACCTCCCTTTATAATAATCAAAATAAAAATGGGGAAATGTCCAACGTCAATAGCATTTTAGTAATGTAGCAACAAATATTACATAACCGTTAACTAAAAAAATTCAAAAGAAAACTGGGGAAGCGAATACACATTAACATAAACCTTTCCAAAACCAACATGTAGGCATCAGGAAGTTTCATCGGATGTCCTGCTGGTTGAAGGAAAGTTCAAGGCATTTCCCTGGGGAAATGTTGCTCAGATCACCCTTCCCTGCCTTGATAGAGTACAAAACCGATTTCAAAATCTAGTGTTTAATTTGATGAAATAGCTTTCTTTAAATATTTTATCCAAGTACAAGTTCGTGCCCTAATATAGTCAAGCTATGCTGAAGAGCTGTAGAGCAGCGAAACTCATATACATAGAGTACTGTTATAAAAAAATAATAAAATAAATATATATTTGTTTGTCTACGTTAAAAAAAAAAATTTTTAAAAAAAAAAAAGTCTTTCTTAGGGAAAACAAATTCCTTGATCTCCTAGATAGGAGACGATAATGCCGAACATTAGTCCTCGCACAAAAGACCAGGACACAAAATGTTTTAAATAATAATAGAATAACAACAAAGACTTTCGCTGGTGAGGACTACTATTGGCCGTAACCAGTTATACAGTCCTTTTGAAATTTTCATCTCTATTTTTCGTTATGTACTGATAATTTGTTAATGAAACCCATATGAAATATGTTCCTTATTAAATTTTAAAGATTTTCTATGCTGAAAGTTTTAAAAAATTTAATCTAAAAAAAGTTATTTTAAAGTTTTTGTTCAAAAAAAATTCAGATTTTCTCAGACCTGTATTACAAAGAGGGAGTTGCAAAAAATGAGTTGTGGTGTGAGGAGAAATACAAACTGAAACAGAGAATATTCAGACCTGTAATAATACAAAGAGGGGTTGCAAAAATGAGTTGTGGTGCAAGGAGAAATACAAACTAAAATAGAGTGTAGGAGAGTTTTAAAATATAATCTTAAAAAGATAAGATACAAGTTAGAAAAGCATTTCATCCAAGGCATGAAAATTGTTAAATAAAATGTTTTTACTATAGGCTTTAAAAATAAAGGTACAAGATTCAATTTGAAATTTAATTATCTTCAAAGTGCACTTTTATAAATTTTACAAAGGTATCAAAATTTTAAATTGAATCAAAAAATTACCTTGGATTTATTTTATGTAATGTACATTTTGTTGCAATTTAAAAACATCTTTCATCTAGCAATTAATGATATAGATATAAAATTTTCAATGACTTTTTTTTAAAACTGCAACAGAATGTACATTACATAAAATAAATCCAAGGTAATTTTTTTGATTCAATTTAAATTAAATTTTTATACCTTACTTTGTAAAATTTATAAAAGTGCACTTCGAAGATAAATAAATTTCCAATTGAATCTTGTACCTTTATTTTTAAAGCCTATAGTAAAAAAAATTTGTTTAACAATTTTCATGCCTTGGATGAAATGCTTTTCTAACTTGTTTATTGCTAAAAAAAAAAAAAAAAAAAAAAAAAAAAAAAAAAAAATTATAACTAAATAAATAAAATAAAAAAAATTAAATCAACAATCAACATAACTTTAAAAGCGATAAAAAAAAAATGCAAATAATATCAGCGGGGGGGGGGGGCATATCATAATGGTAAATGCACTCAACTATAGAACCTATGATTTGAGTAAGTAAAATAAAAAATATATGTATTTACATAAATAGAGATTTTGTTTTTCTATCTGTTCACCAGTCACATTTTTAATGTAATAAATACATTGAAGAAGTGGTTTCATTTTGAAATGAGATATTAACTACTTTTAGAAATGGAAAATATTGCACTAATAGAAAACTAGCGGGACCTATGGAAATTCTTTTATTAAAACTGCAAAAGTATTTAAGCTAGCAGGGACGCCCGGCGTAGCCCGGCGTAGCCCGGTCACAAAGTACATTTAAATATCATTTTAATTCTTGCAGATTTTGTATATATTATTATAGAGTTAATGTTCTATTTATTTTTTAGATACTATAAAGTTGCGATTTCAAAAATCGCAACTATATCTATATGACTAGGGTTCATCAGCTTGAATCTAAACCGAATCCCAAACTTATGAAAATAAGTAACTTTAGTTCCTTCAACTATAATTGAAACCAAAACCAAAACTTATGAAGAATTCTTGATAAAATTATTTTAAAAAAATAGATTATTGGAATGCCATTAGCTATAATCGAAACCAAAACTTATGAGGAATTCTTGGTAAAATTATAAAAAAAAATAGATGACTTGAGTGCCATCAGCTATAATCAAAACCAAGACTTCATAAGTCTCGGTAAAATTATTTATTACAAGAAATGGAAGTACATAAACGACCCGGATGCAAGCGTGACACAGAAATTAACACAAATGCTATTGTATTAATATATAGATAATAAATTTCTAATAAAGCAGTTGTCATGACTGAAAATTAAAACCAAACCATTGAAAGTCTGAAATTTTAGCAACTGTAATAGTTGGACTTTCTTATAGAGCTGAAAACATTACCTTAATAAAATAATTATAATTTAGTGCATTGCCCTAGAATTTATGTTTCACAACATGAATTCAAACATCACCAATAAAAATAACGGAATGCATGAATGGATAAACATTATTAGAAATTATGGATAAACATTATTATTAGAAATTATTTTATGACTGAACAAATTAGTTTAACCAGTCATAAAGGGTTAATAACTAAAACAATTTTTTTTAATTGCATATTGGTGTCAAAAACAATTCAATATAAACTAGAATTTGACCCCCATAGAACCCATAATTCTAACGCATTACCAAAAATAAAAAATAAAAAGTTATTACAAAGTTGTTACAATTGATTTCAAGTTTTTTTCATTCATGCAAGCCATACTTAAAAAAGTTTTTAGCATCATATTCAGCTTAACATCTGTTTTACATACTGGCATATGTTGAACAGCTGTAAGAAATTTACTTCTGAACTAATCTATCTCTGACCAGATCTTTGTTCATCTTTATCACTTCCTCCCATGTTTTTCTTGGCCCCCTATGAATTGAACTAGTTCCCTTAACTGTTATACATTTACTGACCTAAGAACTCATCCATTCTTCCAATGTGACCCTATCAGTGAAGTCTCCTGTTTCCTACATTGTTCAGATTTAATTTTCTTCCGTCATCAGAAGTCTGTCTTTAGGACGCATGTTACACATCTATCATATTCTTACATTGTTTCTTTTCATACAATGCAGGTCTTCAACCCTAACTGGCCAAGTTTCACTTCCATACATCATACTGCATACATGTGCCAAATACAGTAGCAACATACAAAATACAAATAGTATGACTCACCAGTTGTATCATTGTGAGATATTTTTTCCACCAAAGATAGGGCTGAACACTTGGGCCAATGGCCGATAATCCATAATAAGAATACATAAGAATGTGGACAATAGAATTCAACATGGCACCTAGAAAGGCTAAAAAAAAAAAAAAAAAAATTCAAAGAATTATAAAACAAATAAGATACATACATACATATCAGATTAAACAGATCAGTTTGATTTTAATTCTTTTTGTAATTTTGAACAAAATTTTTTTTTTTAAATATGAGGGATCAACAAGTAATGCTTCTAACCCACTTTTCATAGTAGAACAACAAAACTTGCCACAGTTATTAATATTACTCTTATGAGTATTACTCTACATAGGAACAAACCTAGAGTCATGCATTTCTCCAATCATGTAGACTGTTTTTGCAAAACACCCAAGTTGGTCATGACTTTGGAAATCATAGTTGCATCATCCGAGAAATACTTTCCTTTCAAAAACAAAAAGTTTTATGGCTGGGAAGAGGTGAAGTCAGAGGGTGCAAGATCAGGAGAGTAAAGGAAGATTTTAAAGCCACGACATGTCCATCTTTCTGATCTGGTCACATGTGCATTGTGGCCAGGAGCATCGTCTTGTAGGAGGAGGCAGATACGTTTGCTGATTTTGCCCCACCTCTTGATTTTGATAGCTTCTCTTAATTTCTTCAAATGTGAAGCAGAATAGGCTCCTGTAATTGTGTACCCTTTTCTAGAAAATCTGATCACTACTCCATGGTTCAAGACTGACTTTGCCAGCAGAGGACTGAACCCTTGACTTCTTTGAAAGTGATCACTTCAAGTGCTTCCACTGCTTTGATCAGGCTTTGATCTTTGGATCATAGAAACAGACCCAGATTTCATCCTATGTAATCAGTCTTGAAAAACTTTGATTCATCTTCTATGCACATCTTGAAATTCATCCTCAAGCACTATGTGTTCTCACTTTTCAAAAAGTGTCAACAACCTGGGAATTCATCTGACAGATACCTCATTCATTTGCAAATGGTCAGGAATGACAGTTTCCACAAACCCTGTATTAATCTTGATCTATTTGGCAAATAGTCCTGCACCGCTCTTCAAAAACGGCGGTTTTAACTTGAATGGCATATGGTAGTAAGAGAGGGGAACTAAGTCTGGAAGCTGTTTCAACAGATTTCTGGACACATTTGAATTCACAATGTCAGCATTTTACAAGGTCATATGAAGGAGCATCATTAGTATGTTATTTTCTTTATTTTTTCCAATATAAAACCAGATCACTGTGCAACAATCAACAGGCTCCATTTCAGATAACTCAGTTTAAACACCTGTAATTCAGAAACCACAATTAATTAAGAACCAATTTACCATATAACCCATAGAGATATAAATCATTGCACATGCAAAATTTCAGCCAGATCAGACAACTGGAAGTGGTTCAGAAGCATTACTTATCAAGCGATCCTTGTAAATACATTTTATATTTTAATAACTAAACTGAATAGAAAACATCCTTTGCAATAAAAAAATATCTGGCCAAATTTTTATAAACTAGCTGTACTTATTCAATGTTGCTCAGAAATCTTGTTAGTCTCATTTTGGTTTTATTGTATTTGTACTTTTTTTTTTTTTTTACAAAATTAGTATTTTATAAAATAAGATTTAGATTTGAAGTTACATTTAATTATGATTGTATCATTTGATCATTACTTTATTAATTAAACTAAATTGTTACAAAACTATAAATAATTTTTTCGTTAATTTAATGCTGTTTATTAATCTCTATAAAAGTATTTGATGTAAATATCTTCCAAAATTTTTAGTTTATTTTTAAAATAAAATTTTGAAAATTTGCAAAGCATTTTAAAGCTAGAAATGACATTCTATTCAACGGTTTAAAGTACTTCCAAAATCCTTTTGAATTTTCAAGAGCAACAAACTATTTTTTTTCAACTATTAACAAAATATCAAAATAACTGATTTGCTTTCATCAACAATTCGACATTTTCTTTCTTTTTAAATTGAAAAGAAATAAATTAAAAATAAATAAATTTTCTCACATATTTCTTCGAAAATTTCTCATGTGAAAATAGCTCCTCAGGAATATATTTTAACTAAGCATATTTATCTGACATTATTTGGCTGGAGACATTGTCAGATAGAGGGCTTAGAGAAAAACAGTTCAAAATATATAGTTATGTCTACAATCTATCTCTATTATATAAAACGAACTTTGTGTGTGTGTTCCCAATAGACTCCAAAACAGCTGAGCTGATTTTTATGAAATTTCACACAAATGTATACGTATCTGACAATGTTCTTAAATAAGTTTTGTATCAGAACGGCTTCAATAAGTATAGATAATCAAAATAATCCGATAAAAGAAAGAGCAGATGATTTTGACCAAAGTTAACACACAGCTCAACAACACAGCCTAACGACAAGTGCATGTGAGAAATTTTATTACCACACAAGCAGAAAGGCTCAATATATAAAATTAACAGCAGGTTCTTTGATATGACAGGGATGCGTTTGAAGTGAATGTCTCCGTTTAGAGCACAATTAAAGCATAATACTTAACTTATGTATTTTAAACTTTAATTCAAACCATTATATATAAAAAATAATTTTATAAAATTAACAGTAGGTTCTCTACAGTGTAATGCAGATTACAATGTATTGTGGACTAAGTCACTGTGGGAAGATATGTGAAGCTTCTTTCCAGTGCATTGCAATGAATCCCCAACTAGAGTAGGCAATCGATTTGATTGAAAAATGGATGATTTCACCGATTTCATAACATTAAAAATATGGGAGTGTGAAATATTCATTGATCATCATTCAATCCCGGGCAATGTTGGGTTTCCCTGCGGGTCTTTTAAATAGGGTCTTTTATCTTTTTCTCCTTATTTTAATTTCATGAATATTAAAAAGAAATTGGTGCTTGGCCAAAATTTCCCCATATTAAAAAATAAAGAAAAATTTGTATGATGTACCCATGATGGAAAGAAAATATCTTATTCCAAAAACTATGCAAGTTGATTAAGTAACTTTATTTTTATAAATTAATTGATTTTTAAGCAAATGGGAATTCGTGGGCATTACAACAAAAAAAAAATCTTACAAGTTTATATTAAGTTGAATTATCTCCCCATGTTTATTGAAACGGTGTCGTCTGAGTCTCTCCTCAGTTACCATAAAATTTGATTTTATTTATAAAAAATAAAACTACTTAATCAATTTAAGTGATTTTTGGGGATATATTCTTTCCATCAAAGGTACATCATACAGATTTTTTTTTTAGTTTTGTTTTTTACAATATGGGAGAATTCTGGACAAGCACAAAATAAAAAATCAATTTGTACTTATCAAAGTTACAAATAGGCGAGAAATACCAACACATCTGATAGTTTTATTAATACAGAGATTTTAAAATATTGCTTAACTTTTATAATATATCTATGAATTTTATTTAAAAAATTTTTTAATTTTATTAAAATTATTATTAGGAAAAATTTTATGACCTCCACTGGCACTTCTAAGGATCAAAGTATATATTTCCTTTATTAAGACATGGTCATAAAACCGTTAGCAATAGACACAGGCTACTAAGCTAATTAGAGAATGTATAAAACCTAGGAACATGATAGTTAATACAAAACTGAAAATGTGACAGTAATACATGCTCATTCATAAATTCTGAGGCCACACGTTCAGGACTGCAAAACACAATGTGAAAGGATTGTTGGTACATCTCTGAGCAAACACCAGTGTGATTATGCAGAGGGTCTAATGTGAATGTATATTATCTGGTTTGATCTGTTCAGCCACAGTACAGAGCAATATTTAAGCATCATGGTGGTGCAAGAATCATGAAATAATCCATCAGCAACAGAAGCAAGTGATACATTCCGGGAAATAAACAGCAGCTCTAATCCAAGTATACCATATACTCCAGAGACAACAGGGTCGTGGCAGGGAATATACAGTATATATCTGATGGCACAACACTATAGATGCTCCTGAGAATCAGAACACCTTTATAAAAATAGGATTGCATGGTTAATTATAATTTATAATTAATGTTATAAAAACAGCAAATGTAACAATTTTACATGCAGAAACTTTCCTGCAGAATTTTTTCATACCTTTATGATAAATGATTATGCAAACGGTTAATGAAATACTTACACTGGCCTCCAGCCACCCATTTTGTTCCAATCCACCAAATCGGAAACATTGTGACATGGTGATAAACATGCAGGAATGTAATTTGGCCGTTTTTCTTCCGAAGAATGAAAAACACAGTATCTAACATTTCAAACAATTTAGAAATGTAAAACCACCAAATAGCTTTTGCAATCTAAAAAAAAAAAAAAGACATTTTAAATACAATTTACAATACAGCAAATTTTATCTATTTCTTTTAATCATTACTTGGAATGTAATATTGTGACCAAAAGGCATACAAAGAAAATTGATTAAACTAAGAAACAAAAGTAAAAGCTTATAATTACAGAGAGAAATTGGAAAATTTAAGATTAACTATTCTCCTATAAAAATGAAATGTGGCAAATTAATCATCTGCTATTTTAAAGCGTTATATTTCAGATTAATTTATAACAGAAAAAAAAAAAACCTGATTTTATTTGTCATAATAAAACCGGGAAAAAAAAAATACTAAGTTGCTTTCTGCAAACTAAGGGACAAACTTTTCAAAGCATCACTTAAAAATAGCAGATAATTGATATCACAGCCATTTTGATTAAAAAATAAACTACAGATTTATCATAGTGTATTATGTTTCTGAATTTTCCAGATGAGGATTGATTATTTGTATTATTTTTATAATTCAGACTACCGTTCTCATCTTCAGTGTTTTCACAACATTTCAGCCAATGTAACCCCCAACCTTCTTCATTTATATCTTGTTGAACCTTGGAATTTGTATGGAATTATGAACGGAAACCTTTATTTAATGTATAAAGACTCGAGAAATAATGAATAAAGTGCTACATAATAATTAGTTCTAAGTGAGTTTTCTGGAAGTTGAAGTGTGGGTGATATTAATACATTTATGAATTACTTAAGACTTCTACTCTGTCATGGCTGATGAAACAAAAGCATTCTATCTGTAGATTAAATAAATCTTCTGTACAGATTCCAGAGTTTGACAAGATACACCTGAAAAACCTGATATCCTGTAAGAATAACACTAGAGATGAAAACAGTAGTCTGAGGAATCCAAATAATTCAAATTAGCAATAGTGTATATTATTTTAAGATGAATTAAGATATTTTTGAAGAACTATTTTCATTTATAGACATATTTCTTATTAATAGTGTAATTTTTCTGTGCATTTTTTCATCGGTTGAATTAAGATAGTTAAAAAGAAAGATAGCCTCATAAGCTAGGCACTGTTTAGGTTTAGTACATATCTCAACTGTGAAGAGCTCAAACTGATTATTTATTTATAATCTACATCCAGTTCTGTCTGTCTCTGGACTGAATTTACCAATGGCATTAATGTTATGAAGATACTTTTGTATGTGTTCTTGATTATTTTGATTAGTTCACAGATAAATAAACAAATATAAAGAAACATTCTCAAATTCTCTATTTTATATTTTTATTGGTTTTACACTAAAACTTAAAAGCAGAAGAAATAGATTAAAAATATATGTCCAATCAATCAAACAATTGCTCACATAAAATATCTTGTAATTTTATACATATAATATTTTGTGTTGTAAAACACTCAACAAATTTCCGCTAATGTGCTTTTACTTTTTTTTTCAGATATTTTATTACAATTTAAATGTGTGAATCTTGGCATTTTCTATAAGATACAAGGAAAAAGTTAACGTCTTCACAAGCTATGGTCCATGCTGCTACAAATGCAACATTAGGTTTCGTGTTTGTATTATTTTGATTAATCGAACAATTATTCTCATCTTGGGTGTTATCAGCACAACGTTTCGGTCGCTGTACCCTGCGACCGTCTTCGGGTGTTGAATACGTGTTTCCTTTTCTCATGACAAAAAAATGCGTTTATGAGATTTCATGTAAATGTGGGAAACTTTACAAAGGTGAAACATACCACCCCCTCAAAGTAAGATTAGAAGAATACCGAAAAGCTGTTACACATGGAGAAATTGAAAAATAAAATCAGCCCTAGCTGAACATGTGTGGAGCAAGGGGAGTAACCATTCCCCAATGTGGGAGGATGTCAAAATATTGGATACAGAAGATGGCGGATCAGAAAACTTAAAGACGTGGCACATATGCTAAAAAATAGCAATATCATTAGCCGTCCTTGCAATAGAACTTAATCGCATTTGGATTCCTCTAATTACAAATTCACTGGAAAAAAAGAAATAAAAGATGACTAGCCCAAGGGAGGTAACTTCACAAAAATCTTTCTTCCCTTGGAGTTGTCTCCCTTGGATTATGTTTTTAATTGAAAATATATGTGGGTATCACTTTTCACTAATAAAGCCCTAAAAAAAATATCTTGGTGGCCTCTGAAGATTGAACTTTATGATCTACGGACCCACCCTCAAACTCACGGTTCAAATTCTTGCCATGCAGAGCTAACTCCTCTTTCTTAGAGAAAAAGGAAACGTATTCAACACCCGAAGAAGGTCGCAGGGCACAGTGACCAAAACGTTGTGCTAATAACACCAAAGATGAGAATAATTGTCCAATTAAACAAAATATAAACATTCACATCTCATCTCAAAAATTTAGAATTGCACTAGGTTTCATGTTTACAAAGTTATGAGTGTATTGTTGATTACTAAAATCAAATGTCAAGCATTTAAGTAACAAACATTGAAAAGTAGTAGCAAGCCGTCAAAGTCAGCTATTTCTTTTTTATAAAAATGTACAGTAATGAAGATATTCAATAGCTCCAAAAATTGAAAGCCAGCAGACCCCAGCATAATACTTTTTCTCAATAGAAATTCAAAAACACACTTACCCTTATTTCATTTGGATCATTACTGTAAGTAACTGATTGACATACATAACTATAGTTAGCTGCACGGGATGCAAAGAACAGCTAGAAAACAAAAATACATGAAATAAACATTGCATTACAATTTTTAAATATTTAAAAAGAAAAAAAAAATGGTATACTACAATAAATAAATGCTCAAATAAATTTCATCCAACATAAAAGACTATTATTGTCATAAAGTTAATCAAAATTAATTTTCAAGAGTCATCTGAATATTTAGAATGGTGATAATTAAGAAAAAAATATCCTTGCACTTTCGTTTTACATGGACAATGTTAATATAATTTCAAAGTCCTAAATATCAAAATCATGATCATATTAGGTTTAATGTTTATTTTACATGCTGATATGTGTTGGATGGCTTTAAGAAAGCGATTTCCAAACTTTACTATATTACTTAAGTTCATTTGGATCAGTTCCTCATATTTTCCTCGACCTTCCCTGTAAAATGGAGCCGCTATTTTAAGTGTTCCACATCTATTAACCAAAAAACTTTTAGCAATTCTTTCAATATGACCATACCATTGAAGTCTCTGGTTATAGTCAAGATAGTTTGCTCTTTTTGATTTCCTGTTTTTACTCCAGACAGGATGGCCATGTCAAGCAAGATATGGTTCCTTCTGATTAATGATTTTTGATTGAATTTTAGCTTTTGAATTCGCAGACATCCTAAAAATTTCACCTGCCACCATTCAAATTTTGATTCCGATCCATTGAAATAAAGACGCACATCGGGCCCATAATCTCTAGAGTTGTAAGCCATGTTTAGTTTCCAAACAGTTTCCGATGGTTAGTTGTTCTACACAAGTTCTGGAAGTGACTGGTTCTCAGTAGACAGTTTTTTAGTTGGAAGCCACAGAACAAAAGATTCTTCCCGTGTTGACACAAAGAAAACATATGCAAAGTTGCTACAGAAAAGGTTTAATTTTTATGGAGCAATTCTGGTTTCTGATTGGTTGGTAGCAGAATGTGAATTTGATTTGTCAGTTCCTAGCAGCATTTATAAATAGAATCTTCCGACTGTGCGGGATCATATCCCATTACAACCCACAAATATTGCAACAATCTTCCTCTCAAATAGTGTGAAAGCCTCCCTCGTTTTCCCATGTAAAGAATGGCTTTCTTGCATGCTTTACCATCTCTAATCATCCAGTTAAGAACCGGAAGTCAAAAAGAGCAGACAATCTTCACCATAACCAAGTCTTTTGTTCTGCACACATCTTCCTAAACTGTCCAAATTTAATCTTTCTTGGAGCTCATCAAAACTAAGCTTGTCTTTAAGACTAACATTACACACCCATCATATTATTTTTATATTATTTCTCCAAGTGAAAATAATATAAAGGTCAATATGTAAAACAAATTGCCCACTATCTCCAGTCATGGCAACCATCCTCGTCAGGCAATCACTTTATATGCTCTGTCTTCAGTGAAGTGAACGGTGGCTTTTCCACAAAAAAGCCAATACGAATCCAAAAATAGTCAAAACAATCAACTAATCATAACATCATCTCTGCCGAAGAGTGGTTTCATCAACCAATCATCAATGGCATTCTCATAGTTAAGGGTATATAATCGAGAAGTTGGCCCTGGGCCTCACTAAACTACTCCACATGTGTCCACTTTGGCTCCTGGCTTCACTATCAAGCTCCTCTATTTTTTTTTATTTTTTTTTTATTTTTTTAATTAGTAAATTTGTCATTGCTATCTACAATGAAAAAACTTATTTTGAATCAAAAGAAAGATTTATACGATTCAACAAGATGCATCCAAAGAAAATCAAAGGCTATTCTGGCCAAAACGTTACGAGAATAACATCTAAGAAAAGCAGTTTGAGTAATTCAAATAACAGATTACAATATCTATATTATAAAGTAACCTTGATTTTTCCTCTGCGTCTACAGTTTCAATAGGAAAATAAACATTTCCTAAACAAATAACAATCAATACATACAGCATTTCTTGATGAATAACTTAAAAGTAGATTATTCATATGAAGTATAAAAATCTAGGTATTTTAAATTGTCTGCATGTGCAGAAACATGCATAGAGGTGAGGCAACAGGGTTGTGACCCTGTGTATTCAAATTGGGAGGAAGTGGGTATCCAATCAAATTTAAACTATCTCCGTTTCTTATATTTTCAGTACTAGGACTTATATAAAAGTCTTTGGGGCATAAAATCAAGGAGTTTATCCTGAACATCATCACAAGACCTCTCTACACCACAGCCTCACTTCCAAACTCCCCTTTTCAGATTAGTAAATTGATCATGGGTGACTACAATGAAAAGACATTGGATTTCAAGCAATTTTGTTAATAGAAAGATCTTAATCTGCTCACGAGTGTTTCAGTTCCATAGAACAGAACACCCAGTTTCTGGCTGGTAATAATAGTCAAAAGCATCTTCGTTCTTCCTGCTAATAGAATTATTTGACCTTTTTATCTGCTGGATAATCTTTATTTTATGTCAGTCTTTTTCTAAATTTCATCCAAAACTGACTTGATAGAGAAATTCTTATCCTGAGCAAGAAAGATTTGCTTTTTTTGTTTAACAGTTTTCTTTCATAGTTCAATTTACATACTCATTATTCTCTCTTGTAACCTGTTTGTGCTCCTGGCATTTCCGTTATTTTCGTCCCTTGTGTATGTTTTTCCTGTCCATTTTTGAATATTTAATGTATGTATTTAATACAATGGTTCGTTGTGTAACTTTACACTTGACGTGACCTTGAAGTCACTCTTTTAAAGATGTTAAAAAAAAAAAAAAAAATTTTTAAACAGCAAGTTCACTTTATCTACCTTTTTCCCCCAAGAGGCTAGACACAAGGTCAAGTGTGGGTTTGATGAAAGTGTTTCTGTGGAACGAACTGGATTCAAAGCCAGGTTTTCAGTTTGTGTCATTAGCCACCATGACCATTGTTTAAATTTTATAAATATTCACAGTATTAGAATTTTTACAAATGGTTTCCCCCCTTTGCATAAAACTAAATATATCTCACATTACAATCACATTTTCTTGATGAAATATTTCCTTTTGATTCATATATTTTCATAAGATAAAAATTAAATGCACTGCACCTCAAATAAACTTTTTACAAACTATCAATATCAAAAGACTAATCAAAGGATATTCATGTGATAAAAAAATTTTATATATATATATATATGTATATAAAATTTATTCTTTATCGGAAAATATAGACAATATATAGACATGATAATCTATATCACTCCGTATATAAAATTGTTGGAGATATCATCACAAAACCTAGAAATAGAAACCCCAACGTTGTCTGTTGATAACTGTCTTGTTGTGTCAGTCCATAATGATTTTCTTCTCGGACTGATCTAATCTTGCCCAGCTTCGATGCCAATCTTTCTCAGGGGACCTCCAAGCAACCAACTACCTTCAATTGGGCTTCCATCCATTGTCACTCGGACACTGTCGTAAAACATTGAAAAACTCTAGCCTCTGCAAATCGCTCCCCACTATCATAAACTCCTGTCAGTCCTAAATACATCTCAGATCCTTCGTCATACATTGATTAAAACCTAAAAAACTCCCACATGCTAATTCGAAAATCCCTTGTTAATTCTTTTGTTCTAAAAGAACTGCTTCACCTTGCGTAACAATACGACTGGTTCTTTTGTTTCTGTCACATCCTAATTATGGCCACACCTTTGTCCTCCTTTATCTACCTCAATAAACCTATTTTCTCTTTTGTTATATTTCTTATTCTTTTCTCTTCCATCTCCTAATTCCCGAAGTAGGTAGGTGGGTACCTATAGTATTACATCAAGGTGCAGAAACACTAAAGGATAATGGTTAAATATGTATATGTTTATGTATTTGTATATGCAGGATTAACTTCTAAACTAAGTGATCATTATGAATTTTGAAACATGCTGTAAGATGCAAATGTATGTTATGTGTGCTATGTTTAGTCTAACTTAATTTTATGCAATGGAGGTAAGAGCCGTTTTAGATATCTGATTTTTATTACATATTTACAATAGATATTAGATATCAAATAACATGGTAATTTATATCTCTGTATATAAAATTGTTTTGTTTTTTTAATTAAGAAATGTAAATCAGTTAAACTTGTTACTTTTGAGTATTTTAAAAGGGTTTCAGGGGGACATTATGGGTATAACATTCCCTTTGAAAATTCAAATATTTCAGATCTGCATTAAATTAGATCCATTAAAATTGGAATAAGGTCCTTAAACAAAAGTTTTAGTATCATTATATCTTTATTTTAATCCTCATAAACAAATGTAAAAATGGTGCAAAATTGTCGTATTTGGGGAATTAAATTTACCTGTGTAAAGACGTGTATTCTTTTGGTATATACACATATTGATATATGTACACACACACACTATATATATATATATATATATATATATAAATTTGTATTCCTATCTGTTTGTTCACAATTTGATTAATATATACAAAAGGCCCGCTACTTTACTTTTTCATTTATTTGTATATATAGTATCATTCTTGCAAAATCATACAATTAAGGGGCCATCTCATTTGCATATTGCATTAAGGAAAATCGATTTTACTAAATAGCGATATGTTAGTTAATGTTTCTAGCAAGAGAATTGTTTTAAGTGTTCTATTTAAAATTGCTATTTAATAAACTTTAAATAACAATTTAATTGATAATATATTTAATTTATTTGAAATTATTTCAGACATCACTTTTTAAAGACGTAGAGTTATCTCCCCCAATAAACTTCAAAACAAACTCTTCACCAAATAAAATAATTTAGTAATCTTAAGTTTTTTACTTGAAAAAAATAATTTTGTGTAGACAGAAAATTGTTTCTTTTTAATATTTTTAAATATTAAAAAAAAATAAAATAAAACACGAATAAACTGAAAACATTTCATTTGTTTGTCTTTAATATTTTTGAAATGGCTATACAGAAACTTTGACCGCTTCAAATTCAAACTTCAACCACACTTTTAGAAACAAAAAAAAAGCTCCCCCCACCAAATAAAAAGCAAATCGAAAATTTCCTTTATGAAAAAAAAAAAAAAAAGCCAGTAAGAAAGTGCCTTTACAAAAAAAAAACTTTTTTTTAAACGCATATTACGCATGAGTCTGGCTAATTTTTTTTTGTTTTTGTTCGGGCACTCGCGTCTATTTTTATTGAAACAAATGTTTTGATTTATTTTTATTGGGGGGGGGGGCTTTTTAACGCACAGGCAATAAAAAGTGCTCAATATCCGGTATCCCTTCTGCCAAAATATGTTGTTTTTTTTTTTTTTTTTTGTTTTGTTTTTTTTGTTTTTTTACATGGGGTCACCACTTGTAAAAAAAAAAAAAAAAAAGATATCAGTTCTTTTTTTGGATGATTACATTTACATGTTTTTACTCGTTCTTTTATTTGTGAAATTGTTGCCCATGATGAAAATGATTAATATCCTTAGGTGTGGTCAAATGGAACTTCATGTCAACTCGGGCAATGCGGGGTACCCATGCTAGTATAATATGTATACACACACTAGCAGGCTGCCCGATGTTGCTTGGTCATAAAATATGCCTAAATATATTTTATGCAAATTTTGTATTTATTATTAGAGTCAATTCTCTATTGATTATCATATTGTACCCAATATATCGTAATGATTTCAAAAGTAAAACAGTTTTTCTGAACAAATCTGGTACTTTTGTTAAGAACTTCCAAGAAAATAATACTATTTAAATTATAGATAAATAAACAGATTGAGAGGAGTCAAACTCCCTCACCAAAAAAACTTTGAATCCAGTCAATGTTGTATAAAGTTGTTCATTATAAGTAAAAACAGGATAAAATTCATTCAATTTTTTTTTTTTTTTTTTTTTTTTTTTTTTTTTTTTTTTACATAATGAGAAATTAATGTAAAACATGAAAAAAAAAAAAAAAAAAAATTTAGCATATACTGTACTGCAAAAAATAATAATCTTAAAGAAATTGCCAATCTTACCTCAGTGGATATGTGAAAATTTAAAGCGATCAATATAATATTGTAGATAACTAAAATCCATTTGAATGTGAAAGGTTTTCTACTTTGCATAAGAACTGGACCCAGCCAAACAATTAGCAGATAAAGTCCCGATAAAGCCAACGTTGGAGATATTCCATTCATAAGCGGCCAATCAGCAACCCTTTTATCTGAAAGGAGAAAAGAAAGTAAATTATCAGCAGATTTCATTAAATCAAAAAAAACCGAAAACGTAAAAAATTGCAGAGAAAGGTTAAATAAGTTAAGAATCTCTAATCTAATAGGTTTTGCACTGTCTGCCATAAAGTTGTAACCCTTGTTTTACAAGTACTTCCACAGAATGTGATCTGATAAATTTACTGCATTTACACGCCCTCAATATAAAATATATACCACTGCTTCACTATAGAGGTCCCTAAAAGCTGAAATATTTTCTACTCTTGTAGCTTCTTTCCTCGGATTACTTGTAGACATTTGATTGCATCCTAAATCTTGAAAGTAAACTGCTGCATTAAAAGTAGATGAAATAAAAATTTATCAACTTGTAAGGTACAGTTTAATGTATCTTAAGCATGGCTTATCAATCAGTATAAAAATTATATATACATATAACTTATTGGTGATAATATTCTTTGGTACATGTGCATTTATGTTACCGTTCTGAAATAACATTTAGAAACCCATTCTTACCATGGGGAGGGAAAGGTGTTTTGTAACTATTCTGTACTTTCACCTAAAAATGTAATAAACAAATATATCATAAAAATTGAATTTAACTTTAAAATATTATTTTTTTAAAATAGCATGGTAACAGATGCTACTACTCTTTCTTTTCTTTTGGCACACAACGTTATAGATATATTTATGCATTATTATCAGATTACAAATTTTTACAATATTTTAACTTGAAACTTTGGGGGTTTTTTTTCCTATTTTTCTCTTTCTGGTATAATCAAATATATAGTCCATGAGCCAATGACAAATCTGAGTATCAATTGGAGGAGTAAGTCTCACTATGATTTATAGACCAATATTTATATTATCTAAAAATGCCTTATGGACTTTGAATAAAAGTAACTTTACGTTATTTGAGCGCAATCTTTAAAGATAGTTGCCAAATTTTGGAATATTAATGACACCAAACTATTTTCCCCAATATCTTGATCTTTGTCTTAGATGATATATATGTAAACCTGCATTTCTTGGATTATTCAAACTACTGTTCTCATCTTGGATGTTATTAAAATTTTTCAGATGATATAACCTCTGACCTGCAGTTGTGTCTTGTCAAATACAGGAATCTATATAGAATTTCAAACTGAAATCTTTAATATATAGGCATAGATTGTTCTTGTTACTTCAGCTATGATCAGGTAGAAGTCTCAAGTAATTCTTAATTATATTAATAGTATAACCTGTACCGAAGATTGAAATTTCAACCTCCAGAGGACTGTCACCGAGAACCAATTATTATTTAGCACTTTATCCGTTGAGTCACAGGTCCAGGTTGCGATGGCATCCAAGATGAGAAAAAGTAATCAAATTATTAATCCTCATCTTAAAAATCCAAACATATGCAATCTTATTTTTACAATAGTACATTAAGTATATATGTTGAGGTGTCGATTTTGTCTGTATCTAGACATTTATTTTTTATCTTTTGTTTAATGCTCGTTTTAAGCATCTATTAAATTGATAATTGAGAGGGTTGGGATAGAGAATAACCTTATGAGCCAGTCATAATAGTCCAAAAAGAGTTAATATATATTAATTAGCAAAAGTAATACTGTAATCTTACAATTTTTGATCCCAGTAAATTAACGTATAATTTTGATAAAGGCAATAGTCTGCAGAGTTAAAATACACACATATGTGTATATATACACTTCTGTGGAATTACAGAGCATATAACAAATAAATGGCAAAAGTCTATATTCCAAATTTCATTGAGTTAAGGGCAGAATAGATTCATTGATTGATTTTATAATTAAATGAATGATTTGCGCTACAAAACAGGTGCTGTCAAGAATTGTGAATGTCAACGTACTTAAAGGAATAAATTGTAAGATGGTCAACATCATGAAATTTGGAATATAGACTTTTGGCATTTGTTTATATATTATGAATTACAAAAAATAATACTGTAATCTTACAGCTTTTGATCCTGGACAACTCAGTAAAACAAATCGTCCAGGTAAATTCCTATACCCCCTCTTCATGCAAACATTAAAATCAAAAATGAAAATGTCTAAAAAATTATAAATTATAATTGAAAAACTTAAATCGGTACAGAAAGCAGAAAAACAAAAAGAAAACGTCTCATTATGGAAATAGATTGAAGGTGGGGATCGTCTGACTTGCTATTTGTTTTCTTCCCCTAAATACTTGAATTGGATTCGTCTGGTTATTTTTGTTTTTCTTTTTGCTATATCTGTAACTACGGATATATATATATATAATTTATTTATACAAACATTAATGGCTACATATGTGCATACATGTTTCTGTAATCACCCGCATTGGAGGACTACATCTTCAGGCCAAGAATTACCGTCGAGAACTGATATTTCAAACAAAAACATTTTCCTATTTTGTTTATAAAGTTAGAATGTAACCTGGGTGGGAGTCATAAGCGGGGAGGGGACAAGTGAGGTCTTTGGAGATAATAAACATCTTTTTCATTTCCCTTTCTCTTTATCTATTCCATCTTTCGGTTTTTATGGCATAAGGTACTTGAGAATTTAGTATTTTTGTCTTGCAGTCCGTAAATTAAAAACATTTCCTATGGTCACTGAGTACTGACCGGTGTCTTTCAATCTACACCCATCCACACACATACATGCACACACACACACACACGTTAATACAGATATTCAGAAGCAAACATTCTGTTCGTTTTATTTTACTTCCACACACGCACTGAAACTAGGCAATAACTATAACTACGCAAGAATAAAATTAAAATAAGGTAAATAAAACAAATAAATAAATAAAACAAAAAAAAAAAAAATAAAAACAAAACAAATAAACAACAAAACAAAAATAAACATAAAACCTCAAAAGTTATCAAAACTCCACATGTACACATATATATTAATATACGTATAAACGCCTACACTTTGCTACACCTGCACATATATACACACACAGACATATAATGGTCACATACAGTTATAACATGTTTACATCTATACCTACATACGTAGTAATATCCATACGCGGAATCTCAAATCCAGACATCCATGTACACACTTGGGTACCATACATCATGACTGTTATTATATCAAAACTAATATTAATCCCACTAATAATCCTAATAATAATAATTCTTGTAATATTGATAATACTAATCACACCACCAATATCAATAATAATAACAATAATAAGACTGTACGAATGGGAACCCCAGAACCCGTGGACCCCAACTGGATACACGTCCCCACAAATCAACCCATATATATATATATATATATATATATATACACATATACATACATATATATAGAGATATACACATATACATACGCATACATATGCACACACATATACACATACATACACATATCTATATATATAAGCGCACATACATACACACATACATATACACACACGCGCACCAGCATACACACAATACATACACACATTTAGACCATCCGCAGGCGCAGACAACATCCCCATCCACTCGTGTCTCCAAATCTCCACAGACGTATACGAGACACATACACATATAGATACCAACACAGACCCACGCATACACCCACACACCCACACACACACACACACACACACACACACACACACACACATGCGCAGGGACACACAGAAACTCGCTCACTCACAACGCAGGAAAACACAGCAATACATGCACAAATGCAAAGACCTTTTTCAATAATAATAAGGTGCCTTTTTACTTCAGTAGTGTGGTGACCCCTTTACATATGAAACAGCATGCCACTACAGTCCACACGGGAGTATATATACATATATAACATACATACATATACACTCAGACACCCATACATTCTTGTAATATACATTGCTACAACTATCATATACGAGACAGCCTATTTTAATAGTTCAGAAATATATATGCATATATATATACATGATGATGATGATTGCAACGTCTTGTCAGACGAGTGCCACTCCCTCAGACATTTAAAATCCATGAGCCCAAATGTCTGAGGGAGTATCTATACAAATATGATGTTACAGAGTCTTAGCTTTGTACGACAGCTAAGTCTCTCTCTCGGTTCAAAATGTTGAGATCCAGCAACAAGCAAGAGCAAGATAGCCAGCAACAAATTAAACTGCAGACCAGCTTAATGCGGGTACTGGTCTTCTGCTTTATGGTTTTTTAAATCAGAGATTTGCTTCTCCTAGAAAGGTTGCCTTCACCACGGTTTACAGGAGCCCTCTCTACCCCAATACACATATACACACACACAAATATACACGGTGCTAGTTGGCCGTTGACCCAGAGAAAGAGTTCATTCGCCCTTTGGAAGATCTTGTTTTTAATCCTTCAGGGAGACTAGCCGCCCTCCTCACCAAACAAGTCTGGTGGAGGAACCAGTTTAGTCGCCGGTGATCCGACCATGAGGCAGGTAGTACTGGGTTACATGGTACCAGTAGCATATGACATGACCTGACATACATGCATACATATATATACATATACATCCATACAAACATACACGCATACATAAATACACTTATACATACATATTTACACAAAATGCAGACATATATATATATGTACACTGCCACCAAATGATACATTTAAAATAGAAATAGACATGAACTCATTTACTACATAATTCTCTTTTTCTATCAAACTCCACACGCATAGTTATATTACCCAGCCCCACCCGCTTGTTACCTTTTCCCAAGTTGTAGGTTCTTATACTACGCAAAAATTTATAGTGAATTCAGCTTGAAGTTCATAGGCTTATCCTCATATTAAGCAAGCACTCTTTCGATGGTTACGCAGATATACATAAGATGTATAAAGATACAATAATAATATATAATAACATATGACAGAAATCAGAGTATTTAGGTTATACAAACTTAGTAGAAAAGCTTACATATTGCAATACTTACCTTCATCTTTATTCATTTCCCCTTATTTCTTTATTCCCTTTTCCTTCATTCACCCTTCATTCCTTACTTTCTTTTATCTATTTATTCATTCATCTTTTTTTTTTTTTTTAATTAATTTTCCTACCCAGGTATATAAAGATCATATATCCATACATGCATACACCCAAAAATATCCACATGCATACATTATTACGAGGTTCACCCAAACAATCTATTACTCGTTTGGTTCAAATATACTTTCATACAGGTATTTATTTAGGTTAGTAATATTATAACTGCTTGATGAAGTAGAATATTAAGCGACTTATGTAATCCATACGGGTAGGATCATAGTTGCAACCTCACTTATCCTCTTTGGGGGAGTTATTTGATGGGAGTTAGTTGTACTCATAGTTGTTCTGGTCTACTAATTTAGAGTTTTTTAAGTGCGTGCATTCTGAAATGTTTGCAGGATATAGCAGTTTCGTGTTTAATATTTAATAATTTATCCCTATCTTTAAACCTAGTTATCTCAAGTTTTTCTGATAAGCATAATGGACATGGTGAGTTCAATGAGTGGAAAGTATTGGCCCTTCTAATAATCTTCCATTCTATACTAGGTGTTTTATTTTCTCTAACTAATTTCCAGTAATATAACGATAAGGAAGTGTCCTTTTCGTATGTTTGATTATTCATCGAGCGTGTATGTCCATAGAATCTATCTTTGAAAGTCATTTGGGTACTACCTATGTAGAATCTTTCGTCCCTTGGGTTCTTTACTGGGAATATCCTAGCCTGGTATACCACTGATGAGGTCAGACATTCATTTTTTATTGAGCATTCCTCAGGCTTTTGGCAGTTACATTTATTCACAGCCGTGTTAGCACTAGTATTTACACCTTCTCTATTAGTCATCCTTAAGATTCTTCCATTATGCTTTTTTATAATCCTTTCTAAGTTATCACTACAGCTATAACTTAATTTTAATGTATTTTTATTAAATATTTTATGTAATATATTATTTGGTGGGAAATGCTTGTTAATAAGTTGTAAAAATTTTGTCCCAAGTTTTGTTTTCAACATAATATTAAAGGGGGGTGTGAACCAAATAATTTTCCTACTAAGATTTCTAGATCCATTTGTGCTAGCGTTAGTTACTTTATATTTTATCTCTATGTCTTTATACCCACTATTTTTAAGTGCTGTATTATAAATAGCTTTGCAATTATTGAAAGTTACTTCATCAGATGAATTGTTACTTATTCTACTTTCAATAGGTAACGGTATATGTTTAATAATGGATGGTGGATGGTTAGACTGTGGGTGTATATAAATAGGATTAGCGTTATCCTTCATATATGGTTTATAAGTATTTAAATCAAGATCTAAAGTAACGTCAAGGAAGTTAACCTGTTTTAAGTTAGCATTTACTTCTACTTTTGGGCCAAAATCTTTCATGTCCCTATGGATTGCTCTCCTAACCTGATCACATTTAACACTTGTTGTCTGCGCCTGCGGATGGTCTGAATGTGTGTATGTATTGTGTGTATGCTGGTGCGCGTGTGCGTATATGTATGTGTGTATGTATATGTGTATATATGTATGTGTGCTTATATATATAGATGTGTGTATGTATGTGTATGTATGTATATGTATGTGTGTGTGTATATCTATATATATGTATGTATGTATATATGTATGTGTATGTATATATATATATATATATATATGGGTTGATTTGTGGGGACGTGTATCCAGTTCGGGTCCACAGGTTTTGGGGTTCCCATTCGTACAGTCTTATTATTGTTATTATTATTGATATTGGTGGTGTCATTAGTATTATCAATATTACAAGAATTATTATTATTAGGATTATTAGTGGGATTAATATTAGTTTTGATATAATAACAGTCATGAAGTATGGTACCCAAGTGTGTACATGGATGTCTGGATTTGAGATTCCGCGTATGGATATTACTACGTATGTAAGTATAGATGTAAACATGTTATAACTGTATGCGACCATTATATGTGTGTGTGTATATATGCGTGGGTGTAGCAAAGTGTAAGCGTTTATACGTATATTAATATATATGTGTACATGTGGAGTTTTGATAACTTTCGAGGTTTTATGTTTATTTTTGTTTTGTTTGTTTATGTTTTGTTTTATTTTGTTTTGTTGTTTTATTTATTTGTTTTATTTACCTTATTTTAATTTTATTCTTGCGTAGTTATAGTTATTGCCTAGTTTCAGAGCGTGTGTGGAAGTAAAATAAAACGAACAGCATATATTCGCTTCTGAATATCTGTATTAACGTGTCTGTGTGTGTGTGTGTGTGTGTGTGGATGGGTGTAGATTGAAAGACACCGGTCACTACTCAGTGACCATAGGAAATGTTTTTAATTTACGGACTGCAAGACAAAAATACTAAATTCTCAAGTACCTTATGCCATAAAACCGAAAGATGGGATAGATAAAGAGAAAGGGAAATGAAAAAGATGTTTATTATCTCCAAAGACCTCACTTGTCCCCTCCCCGCTTATGACTCCCACCCAGGTTACATTCTAACTTTATAAACGAAATAGAAAAATGTTTTTGTTTGAAATATCAGTTCTCGACGGTAATTCTTGGCCTGAAGACGTAGTCCCCCAACGCGGGTGATTACAGAAACATGTATGCACATATGTAGCCATTAATGTTTGTATAAATAAATTTAATATACCTGCTCTGTTCACTCATTGAGCACTCTTTGGTAGACATGTTGTTTCATTGGATATACTTCTAGGAAACTAAACTCTACTGTCTATATATATATGATTGTTGAGCTGGATTGAATCTGACGATATGAAATAAAATGGAGGTGGAAGGACCTGGATACTCAACGTTTCGCCCGATTTATGCGGGCTTCTTCAAGAGTCAATGCCCATCTCTCTTGAAGAAGCCTGCATAAATCAGGCGAAACGTTGAGTATCCAGGTCCTTCCACCTCCATTTTATTCCATATATATATATATATATATATATATATGGTGATTAATTAGATTCCAATAATCAAAATTTAATATTTATTTTACAATGACAGAATAGTCGATGGTTCTACAATCGTTTAGTAACATGCAAAAATGCTACAATCAGAAGCAATTACACATCAATAACCTTTAAAAGAAACATAAGAATATTCATCTCATCTCCGTTATCTTTCAGGATACTTCACTACTGAATCTACATGACTTCTTCAGTTCTCCTGATCTCGCATGACAGTTTGCAGGTCCCGAACACTTTCCAATCCTGTCTCCTGCAGCAGGTTGTCAATGTAGGTCATTCTTCTACTACTTTAAGGGGTACTGGTGGTAGGTCACCATAAAACTGTTGGTTTGCTGAGCATCCTGTGTAACAGCCATCCAGTCTCTTCTTCAGCGCATTTGTAAAAGTCCATCCCTCAGCACCATAGAGAAGGACTGTTTCTACTGTGGCAATAAAGAGTCTTTCAACTTTTGAGAGATTGGATGACCATATCTTCCTCAACTTATGACATGCACTCCATGCCAGTGCTTTTCTCACTTCAAAATCTTTTTCAGTGCTCTCTGACCATGCTCTAAGGTACTTGAAGTTTTCGACAGAGTAGAGTGCCATCAAGTGCTTTCACTGCAATTGGGTCAATGTGATTGAAGGCCTGAATAAGAATATTACTTTGTGCAAAAGATAAAATGGAAAATAGTTAACATTCACACACAAGTTCCCCCCCCCCCCCGTTAATAGGATGATAAAATTCACATCATACATCTCTTTATTATAGCGTGGAGGATTGCACTAATTGTTTATGATTGCTTTCTATTAAGTATCTGACTGATTTTTTGACTTGCATTAGAGCAATAACTTTAATCGATTTAGGCTGCTATTTAGCACTATTTTATGTAAAATATTAAATGCTAATAATTGGATTGTACTTTAAGTAGTAATCATTTATTTCAGAATACAATTTGCAAGTTAAAAGAAATACATATACTTTGCCTGCTCAACCTCAGCCAGAATTCTTCCCAAATGGCCACCAACATCAACAAAGCAGAAAAGAGTAATTAGACAGTACTAAGATGATTTCAAGAATTCCATAATGATAAAAAGAACTTTGAATATAAATATAGAGAACAACTATGCACTCTTGACAATATACATTTGAAAGTAAATAAAATGTATTATGCCATTCAACAATCTGGCTTCTGCTACACAATCAGGCTGTCTGAAAATACTGGCTACCCAACCTAAAATGCACTAAACATTGATGTTATTTTTTTCTTCTTTCCCTTTGTAAAACTCAATCATGTTTTGCAAAACCAAAAGCAAAAATCCCAAAAGAAAAAGCAAAACACCAAACAATTTGAAGAAAAAAATTTTTTTTTTTTTTTTTTAAATACTGGAGTTGGCATTAAATAAACCGAGATGGGTTGATATACCATAAAACAAAACAACCAAACCAGCCATTTGAGGTAAGTTGTTATGGTGACAAAAACTTTCTAATTACCTCCTCCCTTTGTGTTTGAAATCGGTAATTATGTTCTGACCAGCTTAATAGATGGTTAAGTGACATTTCCTCACTATTCTCCTTAATTTGGGCATAGACCCCAACCCTATCCTCCCAGTTCTGCTGGTGATAACATTTGCAAGCAAAAGGCTAGAAGCATATGGAACCCATTATGTTCATGTAAGATAACACCACGAATTCTGAAATTACTTGTACCCAAAATAACAAGCTTTTTTTAATATTGTTTTTTTTCTTTCCTCAAATCATTGTGAAAGCTAGTACTGTTAGTAGCAGTTTCTTGATAATGTTGCATCCCTGCGCCAGTTTTACAAGGGTTTTCATAGAACGTGCTCCGACATGCTCCCACCTCGATGTACATAGCCCCAACTAATCCAACAAAAAGCAAAATCCAACCCCTTCACTGTAGAGGCTTCTAGATGCTGAAAAGACTTAGTTTAATACTTTCTTCCCTCATACTGCTAGACTTTGTAATTCCCACCCTGTTTTTTGCTCCTCTGACTGTACTAACATGCAAAAGTTTAAATGTAATGCAAACATATCTGGAAAAAAAAAAGTGATTAAAATGTCTGCAACAGTACCATTCGTTTTAGAAATATTGGGCTTTTAATGAGATAAAATCTATAAATAATTGAACATCCAACATTTACTGTCGTAAACACTGCACATCTGTAACTAAATTAACATTTAAACCGTTCAAAATTCTATTAAAAACTTACCAAATATGTCTAGCACAAATGCCAGCCAAAGTGGATGTTTAAAACGTCTAATAACGTTTCAAAAACGGGAAAATACAGGTTTTGGTATACAAAATTAGATGGTCTAGTAATATTATAGTGAATAATTAACAAAGCCTAGTCCTCCTTATTTTAAGAAATGGTTTCTCAATACCGTCATTATTTAGAAACCTAGAAAATAGGCTCAATTTTTTTTTTTAGATACTCCAAAAAGTTCTATTTCAAAGTCCTTATTTCAATTAATTGCTTCAACACTAGTCAAAAAACACCACCAATCTACCAAATCATAGTCATTCTTCAACAACCTTAGAAAGAGACAATTAGTTAGAGTTCAACATTTGTTTTCCTGTAACATTGCATTACAGACATAGTTATAAATTCAAATGAGTGAAAAGTGACATTGAACGACTGGTTAAAATGAAAAACTCATAAAACTTCTCCATACAGGCTTACACATGAGATCAAACTTATTCACACACCACAGATCATATCTCTAAGATAAAAAAAAAAAAAAAAAAAAAAAAAATTTTACACACACACATATATATATATATATATATATACACACACACACACAAATGATTATACATTAAGAGCATGTTGATCTTGGCTTCAAATCATGTTTATGCATTAATGAACTGAACTAAAAGAACAAGTAAATAACCTTTAAGGTTTTATAGGTCGAGTTGAAAACTTGCATAATGATGCGCATCAATATGCTCCCTTGCTCGACAACAATCGCTAATCCCAATGCTGTGTGCTTCTCTTGTTCTGGCCATGTCATCATGTCTCACATTGCTGAGGAGGCGAGCACAAGTATATATATTATTCAAATACGGTAGTGTTTGAATATATGGTTAAGTGTTAGTTTTACTCATTTAGAACTGCTTTAAAGCTTCACTGCTCACTTATTTTGCAGCCAAAGTTCAAATTTTTACAGTTCATAGGTCATATTCTCGGCTATATTTTGAAAAAAAAAAAAAATTTTTCAATTTTCGTTCAATAAAACAAGTTATTAAATTACTGTATTAAAAAATTCTCAAAATGTGTAAGGAACGTAGCGACAGTTTTTTTTTGGGGGGGGGGGGGTTATTGGCTGTTAGTTACCATAGCAACCAAATCTGTTATGCTACCCCTCAAATCGGCTGGAAATAGAGATGATGACCAAAGATATTAAAAAAAAAAAAAAAAAAAAAAAAAAAAGATACACTAATAATTCATCACTGTCCCGGTCTGTCACTCAGCTGTACTGTCGCTAATAATAATCACAGGTAACAAGTGAAACAGAAAATATTTCAATTTATCATTACAATAAATGGATGTAGAATTAACTAGGCATCTGATTGGCTGAGAGTACTATGTGAATATATAAAAACATGAAGCAACATCAATTCCATGCATTAGCCTGACGGATCCTCATAAGGATGAAATGTGGAAAATTCTGTATAGCTTAATTGCCATATATATTTTTAAAACTTACTGTCTAGTTCTACTTACATATCAAACACTGTCGAAGTAAATACTGAAAATATTTACACACACTATATATATATATATATATACACACACACACACACACAGCGAGGAGTCTTCATTTATTAAAAATAAAATCAATTCATATAAAAAAAAAAAAAAAAAAATGTTCAGAATGCAACAGACATTATAAAAATTGCAGCAGCTTTTATAAGCAAAAACATGGTGACCTCTACTCCCAACCAGCAAGTTTATATAAAAGAATCTATAAACAGAATCTCCTAGGCAGCTGCATTTCAAGAACAATGGATAGAATGCATAACAAAGCATCAGGAAATAAATAATCTATGAATTATTGTAATAAGTTAACAAAACTAAGAAAGATAAAGCACAATGACCAACATCTAGAAACTTGCAATCATCTGTTCAGGTTTTGCATTTTGATCAATGAACAATAAATAGAAAGGTGTTCTTGAGATGCAAACATCCAAGCAGCAAGTTTAGTTATGAAAATATTTCAAACTAAGGCACAACAAACTTCTGACTGACAGAGCTTCTATTAAAGATGGTTAGACACGTCTACTTAATTTTGTTCGTTTGTATTTTTTATTTTTTTCAAGGGAGACAATTACATGAAATCGTACGGCATTAAATGTCACTGATTTTTGTGGTGACCTCTATATAAATACCCTCGAGCAATCCAACAATCTTACCTCTTCACTGTAGAGAACCCCCAGATGTCAGAAAGCCTTCTACTCTAATTGGTTTCTTTCTTCAAACTGCTAGATTTTGGAATTCCCTATCTGTTTTCTGCTTCCCTGACTGTACTAACATATGGAAATTTAAATGTAATGTGAACACTTCTTCAGGTGTTGAAAACATGCTACTTTTTCTCTAAGGAAAAGAGGGTTGGCTCTGCATTACAAGAATTCGAACCATGGGTTTGAGGGTGGGTCCGTAGATCATAAGGTTAAATCTTCAGGGGTCACTTTCGTATTGTTTAAAAAGTATCTATAACTTTATTAATAGAGCTTTGTCTTTTTAATTAACAAAAACTAGGTAATCTGTCTGTAATGAGGGGAGTACTAAAATATGAATCTACTAGCATTTCGGCCCAGCATTACCCAGGTGTTTGGAGGTGTATGCTGAGCAAAGAAAAAAAAAATGATCAATTTTTTTTTAACTTTGACCCTATTATGACCTATTATGACTCCTTAAGATTTATTGTTTTGGGCTCAAATCGAGTTATTAAGTTAGATCCATGTCCAAGGAACCTATATCTAAAATTTTAAGTGTTTAGACCCCAAATTGTCGGAGGAGTTTGGTAGAGTTCTCAAAGGTCAAATCGTTGAACTTTGACCCCTTAACAACCAAATTTCTGGCCGAAAACCGATCACATAGATTTTCCCAAATCTCAGTAATCTGTATATCAAATTTCGAGTCTGTAGACTGAAAATTGACAGAGTTATTGCAAAGGAAAATGTACACAGACACACAGACAGACAGACACGTTCACTTTTATAGATATATAGATTTGCATAAGTTGGGGGGGAAAAAAAAAAAAAAAAAAAAAAAAAAAAAAATCAGTGTTACTAAATTTCTCATTAAAAATAGTGCAAAGAAATTTTTAAACACTATTGTACTATAGCATCTATTGCAAGGGGAGGGGGCATCCATTGCGCATACACATAATAAAGTCTGACTGCTTCTCAAATTATCCTCTTTTTCTTAAGCATTTAAGAAAGTTACATTTTTTTTTTCTTTTTAATACTCCATTGATTTTCTTTTAATTAAAATAAGTATTTCATATTTTCCCAGGCAACATCAGGGTATAGTTTTTTTGTTTTGTTTTTTACTCAACTTCACCCCAAACAAGGCATATCGCCACTTGGATGTAAGGAGCTACTAATTGGGACCATGCCTAAGAAAGATTAAGTTATTGGTTGAGGTTACATTTGAACTTCTGCATATCAGAACAGGTAGCAGGAAGGGGAATTCTAAAGTCTAACTGTTCAAGAGAAGAAGCTATAAGAGTAGAAAGCTTTTTCTGGCATTTAAGACCTCAGTGAAGGGGTGTAATTTTGTTGCTAAGTGGATTTGTTGGGGATATGTACATCGAAGGGGCACAAGTGCAATGAGTTCAGAGCACATTCCATCAAAATACTTGTAAAACAGGCACAGGGACGCAGCGATGGGACAGGGGTTAGAGCCTAGTTGACAAAGTGAAACCTACTAGATTGGAGACTTTTTGAACCCTATCCAAAAAGGGTGAAACTAGTGGTAGATGCACCAGCCCAGATGTGGCAACAATATTCCATGCATGGGCAAATGGTGGTCTTGTAGAGGTACAGGATACCCTCAGGTGTGAGTAGTTTTCTAGCACGATAGAGGGAGCCCACCTTCCTTATAGTAGACTTTGCAAGGTCCTCAATGTATTTGTTTCAGTTTATATTTCCTGTGAATGTTAAGCCAAGGAGTTTGAAGAATTCTCAGGTAGGGAGTTATTTGTCAGCAGCTTCGTCTTACTAGCATTACATGTTACCATCCATTTACCATTGTTAGTTATAAATAAAAATATTCGTAAATAAGTTCTATAAGCAGAATTTTATATGTCAAAGCCAAGTAATTAACCAGAACACCCATCCACTTAAAACATTGCTTTTCAGTTATATCAACTTGGTTTCAACTACAGGGTGGTCACAAAGTCTGGCTACATAATCTACAGGATTTGGATTATCTTATATGAATCAAGCATCAGTTTTTGAGTGGCATAAGAGATTCAAAGAAGGCAAATCGTCTTTGAGGGATGGTGAGAGATATGGGAGGAGTAAGGAAGTCAGAACACCAGAGTTGGTTGGTCAAATGTAGATTATGTAGCCAGACTTTGTGACCACCCTGTAGTCAATATTTTTTGTATAAATAAAGATGTTCCAAAAATGTAATTCTATAAATATAGTATCCATTTCTAGTATAATAGTATTTCTAATAGTATATTTTCTCATCTGCTGATTGCCGAGTTTCAAATTATTCAAAAACATAACAAAATTAGGCATGAATCATTCTTATACTAAACATATCAAGAGGTACAAGTGTTCATGCTAATATTAGAAAGAATAAATACTTATCCAAAAACTATGTGTCAAAATTGCACAAAATTTTGGTGGTATGAAGCACAAATAGACATGCAGAGTCAACACTAATACAGTTGCTAATTTTTTTTTTTTTACATAGGCATAACCACTTATCAAGGCTAGAGACCACTCGAGGATAAGGGTTAAGAGTGTACAGTAGTCAATTGGACAATATAGTAATCGTTAGTAATGGAAATTCGGTAAATTTGTTAACTTAAGTGGAATGGCTCATCAAGAACTTGTTTATGTTGGACTTGGAACCAACTATATTGTAGTCAGCTGGAAAGCAGGAAAGCGGAAGACAATTCCACAGGCGTGCAGTTCTAAGAAAGAAGCTTTGTTCATGGAATCTATGTTTAGGTTTAGGCATAGATAAAGAGTGGGGGGAATTATTGATAGTGTTCTCAGCTAGACGAGTGTTTCTTGTTAAAGTTTGGCAAGGGGGACCATAGATTGAAGCTCAGTCGAGCACTTGCCATGAAAATAACGATAAAGCAGAGACAAACTCGCAACATCTCTTCTGTGAGAGAGGTTGCAAGGAAGAGAAAAGGACATCTCCTACGAGGCTACGAAGTCTATTTTGAACTATCAAGGCAGGACAGTCCTTTCTAGCAGCTCCTGCCCAGATGTGGCAACAGTACTCCATCCTTGGACGTACCTGGCTCTTATATAGATAGAGATAATAATAATAATAATAAACACTTATGGATTCAAAACAATTTAGCAGAATTCCAAATTTAGTATGAAATACATTTCATAGAATAGATGTTTTATAGGAGGGTGAATATTACATTACTAATAGTAATAGTGCTTAAGATTTATGTGTTTAAAATTAACAAAGGAATGCTAGATATAATAAAATTCAGCATACTAAGGATGTTGCTTGAAGCAGTATGCGTGGTGTGTAAGATGCGTTTGAAGGCTATGACAATGCCATTTGATAAAAATAAATTAAGACAAGGTAAACAAAATAAATGAAATATTTCATTAATTTTCTATTATTACTAGTTCAGCCCGGCTTTGCTCGAGCCCTATGTACTGTTCATAACTTGCCCTACATGTGAATAAACTTTATGTAAGATTTCAAATGTTTAAACCAAAATTTGAGTAATTTCATAGAGACTGCAGAGATTTTTTTTAAAACTTTGATCCCAATTTTGACCCCTTAAAATTTATCATTTTGGTCTCAAATCAAAATACAAAGTTTTACCCATGTCCAAGTTACCGACATCTAAAATTTCAAGTCTTTAGACCAAAAATTGGGGGAGGAATTTGGTAGAATCTGCAAAGGCCAACTCTTTCAACTTGATCTTTTGGCAGCCAAATTTTCACTCCAAAACTGATAAGATGCTTGCCGCATGTTTGAATACCCGTTATGTATAAATTTCAAATGTTTAGACCCAAAATATGCTGAGTAGTTTGCTAGACACCCCAAAAGGTCAAATCTTTTGAACCTTGACCCCTTGGCAGCTCAAATTTTTTATCCAAACCGATTAAAAAGCTTGCCCTATCTCTGAATACCCTTTATATAAAATTTCAAATGTTTAGACCAGAAATTGGCCGAGTAATTTGGTAGAGACCGCAAAGGTCAATTTTTTTTTTTTTTTTTTTAACCTTGACCGCAATTTTGACCCCTTACCATTTATTTTTTGGAGCTTCAATCAAATTAAAAAGTTTGATCCATGTCCAAGTAATCTACATTTAAAATGTCAAGTGTTTGACCCAAAATTGGCAGAGGAGTTTGGTAGAGTTTTCAATGTTTAAATCGAACTTTTACCCCTTGACAACCAAATTTCTGGCCAAAAACCTATTAAAAAGATTTTCCCAAATCTGAATATTTTCGAGTCTCTAGACCAAAAATTGACAGAGTTATTTGGTAGAGAAATATACACAGACACACACATTTTCACTTTTATAGATATATAGATTTATTTATTTACTATGGTAATGTGTCGAACCAGGATGGTATCGGTGGTGTTATGCCCTTTGAATTTTCAAGGTAGACATCATCTTTAGAAAGAAAAAATATGTATGACCACTTGGTTGAAGTGTCTTTTTTGTCAAGAGCCAGAAGTTATAAGTGAGTTTCATTAGACTCCTAGAGAAAAATCAAGTTATTATCGAAGTGTGAATGGATGTTTATGTTTAATATTAAATTATTTTCATGATATTTTACCAGTAATAATTATATTCTGTCTTTCATTTAGAATACTTATTAGAATACTAATTATGATTAAATAAAACATCAACAACAATCTAATAGCTGGACTAAAAGCCTACTTTTATCTGTTAAATTCAGCTTTGTTTACTGCTTCCAACCATATCAACATACAGAAACTTAAAATAAATGTAATGTGAATAAACATTATGTTGCCCATTTCCCCATCTTCGTTGCCTTCCTTTAAATCTGGCCCCCATCACAGTAGTCACAATGGCAACATGCTTTGTCTGTGCGTAAATAAAATAAATTAAAACTTTAAAAAAATAAATTAGCTTACCAGAAAAAGATAAAGTCCAGTTATAGAATTCCTGAATTTCTAATACTTTGTCCTTTACAACTTCCATCTTGTCCTGTGGAAAGAAAGAAAAGGTATTTTTTAAATTTGCATCGAATTTAATATAAAAATGGAATAATCAGGTATATATAAAAAATATGTAATATTTTTGTTGTAATTTTTTGATAATTATTACTGGTGTTAATTAGTTCCCCTGAATCTTGGAGACTTTCCTCCCCTATATATAACACACATTATTACCCCATTTTTAGGGATATATATATATATATAGATAAGCATTACAAGCGTATGCTGTATTTTCGTGGACATCAGCAATATTATATACCTAATGTGCTTCAACAAGTCATATCTTTTTTATTTGTTAGTCAATTTTTTTTAAAATTACATTGAAAGAGAATAGAATAAGCATTCCAATGATGTTAATTTATTTTTCTTTTATGCTCCAAGTTAAAAATGAAAAAAAAAAGCGGTAAAAAATGACAACAACAAAAAGGAAAACTGTTTTTTTTTTAATGTTTACATTTCATACGTTACGTTTGGATACATATGTGCAGGGTTAAATTTGATTGGGTATGGCTGAAATTTTACAGGCTACATAAACAAAGAAGTCCATCTCTACTGGTCTTTGATTTTTATTTTTACAAAGTTACGACTGAGCAAAGTTGATGAAGAATATTTCAAAATTGATAAGATAAATCGGTATATGTCTTCTATTTTCATATAGATAATAGTTACAGAATTATTGTCATGTATAATATGTAATGTTAATAATTATTAATTGTGCAGAAATTTCTTTAAAATGTTATCTTTTATAGAAATTCAAATCCGCTTAAAGGAAAACGGCTCGCTATGCACTAACCATCGATGAGCTGCCTACAGTCAGGGTATTAACAAGTTTGCATTCCCTTTAAAAATAGAATAACTGTTTTTTCTGCTTTCAAAATGAAAGCAGAAAAGTTTCATTTTTTATTCTGAGTTTGTCAATTTAAAAAAATTATCAAGTTTTTCAAATTTGATTTCCAAATAATACTATTTTGTTGTCTTTAACACTTTTAGTACACATGTACTAAAAGCGTTAAAAACAACAAAATAGTATTATTTGGAAATCAAATACATGTACTAAAAGCATTAAAAAAAAAAATGTATTAAGTACATGCGTTTGTTTTTAGTGGTAAAAAAAATCATGCTATGCTGAAATAATAACATTATTTAAAAACCCATTCTTAACATTGGGAAGGAAGGGTGTTTCTAAGTATTCTGTACTTTCACCTAACAATTAAATAAAATATATCGTGAAACTTGAATTTATTTTTAACTCATTGTCAAGACCATATTTTCGAATCTGTAAAACAACCCCTTTTTTTTAACTGAATATATCTAAATAATTAGGTGGTTTAATAAAGAATTTCATTGGTGTATTTTGTAAATTTTTACCTTGTTTCCACCTTAATATTTTTCTTTAAAATGACTATCTTTTAAGGTGTTCTGGTATGCTGAAAACGAATATCGCATTTAAATTGTCCGCAAATAAGTAGCTTTTCGGATATTAAGCAATGTTATTTCTTATGTTATTGCTGCTGGCCATCTTGGTACATGCGTTTGTGCATAGTTTCTCAGGGTTATGCTTGCACATACCAAGATGGCCAACAGCGATAACATAAGAAATGACATTGCATAATATCCGGAAAACTATTTTGCAGAACATTTAAACGCGGTATTTATTTTCAGCATACCCTAAAACCTATAAAAGAAATCATTTTAAATGTTAACGTGGAAACAAGGTAAAAAATTACTGTTTCATTTCTTTGTTTACATAGTTTAATTTTCAGTAAAAGAACAGAATAGAAATGACAAAAATTACCATCAACTGGTAAATATATAGTTGTTTATCAGAATTCCTGGTATCCTGGTACTGTGAAAGCTACATCAAGGATTTATGTAGAGTACGATTTATGGTTGCATCACAGAAAATAGGGGTATATTTTGAGCCAGATAGAGAGGATTTACAAAATTGAACTGGTCCCAAAATGCATAAGTTCTGGTCGAGCATGGAAATTTCCATCTTTTACAGAAATTCAAAATCTATATGAAAAATTTTCTTCGATTTTTTTCTGAGATTAATTCATATCTACTCAATTTTTTTTTGTCTGTGAGGGGAGTAGTAAATACCGGCCATGAATGCTCTTCAGGTATTCAATGGCTACACCCCAGATTAAGCTCTCCTTTGGTGATAAGGCAGGAAAATGCCTGCTCTCAAAGCTATATTTAAATACCACTATAATACTTAGTTTTGTTCATGAATAGACACCCATTGTATGATACCATGCGCCAGTTTAAAGAAAATTGAAATTTGTACATCTGAATTCATGGTTTATGGTAAAGAGATACATCAGATTTGACTGCATAATCAGAAAGAGCACACAATTTTACATAAGAGTGCCAAGTTTCAGGAGAATAGCTTGAAAAATAAATAAATGTTGGCAAAATTACCGAATTTCTTGAAATTCGGAGGTCCGTAATTTAGCCCACTTTCTAAAGAAAAATGTCCACGGAAATGCCTAAATTTTGGCACTTAAAATTCTCATAACTTTTGAACTACTGACGCTATTTGCATAATTCAAACGGTTTTAATCATCTTTTACACAGCTCTTTTCATGCAAGTTGATAAAATAACAATTATCTAAAAAGAATTAAAAAAATCAACTTGTAATGCTATATATAGCACATACATCGTTTATTTTATTTATAAATAAATTTATCCATGGATACTGTAGTAATGGTGAAACATGTCCATGGATAACTATTTTATCTATAAATATATGGATACAGATAAAGACAGACTTTTTAATATGTAGATTAAACAAAAAAGTTCAGTTACTGTACACAAAATCAGATATGTAAAAGATATAGAAGGCAAAGCACATAACAGCATCTTCAAAAAATATGTACATACATAATACACCAACGTGGGTATTTTTGCTAGCTTTTATTTATTTTTTTTTTTTGTCTGTAGAGAGAATTGTCAAGAACAGAAATGTCTGGTGGGGCCAAAGATCAAGAACAGATGAATGCAAAAACAAAGATATATCAGGTAAGGAATTACAACATCACAGAAGGTAATAAATATTAATTTAGTAATGGCTAAAAATGAAGCTGAACAAACATGAATTAATACATGCTAATAAATCAGAAAAATTGATGCTCTCATTTTTTCACAATTCATCTAATAAATTTGCAAGTATAATTTATAAAATTACTATTAGAGTGCCTACAAAATGATGAAATCATACCATCAGCAAAGATTTTTGGCTAAATCACTAAATCACAGCGCTAGTTGATGGCGAGAAAAAAAGTTTTGTGTAGGCATTAAAAATGTCATTTTTGGTTGTTAAATATTACATGTTGAATCATTTCAAGTTAAAATCTATTAAGAAATGCACATTTTTTTATTGAGAAATACACTTTAAATGTGTAAACTTTAGGTAATGAACAAGTTATCCACTATGGCTTTATGTCTCATGGCTACGGATTCAAAATATGTATTTTTCAATAGATTTTAACTAAATGATTCCCCATGTAATATTTAACACAAAAAAACATTTAATGCTTACATGGGATTTTTTTCTCGAAAATCCATTCATGCTGTGATTTAGCAACTTTGCCAGCTTTTTATCCAGAACTGTAGGTCTACGAAACAATACTGCAAGGATGTTTCCCAGCGAACTACAATATGGACGTTTTGAAGTTCAAGGTAAAAATGTTCTTGTTGAGCCGGCCCTTTAAATAATTAATTTTTACCATCACCAATCATCACTGTATTATCTCACAGGACACTCACTAACCCTTATCCTCGATTGACATTTGAGCCTTGATACACAGTAACTATAACAAAAAAATATTTTTTTTTAACTTACAAATGAATAAATACTTCAAATAAATATTAAGTGCAAATGTCCTTACTGCCATAATTTTAATCTTTCCTGCCTAGAGCAATTTAGCTTCAGTTAATTTGAATATATTTGTATAGCTTATTAAGGTATTACCTTATTTTCTTTGCCTTAAAAAAAATAAAAATAGAAAATAAGACTAACAAGAAAGCTTTATTTTTTGGTACATTTGTAGATTATCGTATTCATAGGACATTATTTAATTTTATTATTTTAGAACTCTAGATGGATGATCAGTTTTATATATAAATTTAAAATGATCCTTCATTTTCACGCCATAGTCTTTTATGGCAGTTAATAAAAAAAAAAAAAAAAAAGTATTTTACCATTAACCCCAAGTCAGAGTTAGGGTTAAGATTATGATTAGGTTAGAAAATCAGAAGAAATGTTTTGAAAAATAATTTCCTTTTTTCGTTAAAAAAAAGATTAGGCTGACACTACCTTTATCACTGAAATGAAATAATGAACTTTTATCATTTTTGAGATTAGAAGATTATTTAACTTTTCAATACTTGCAAAAGCATTTTTATAACTGTAATTGTTTTTTTTTACATAATTAAAATAATCATGAGAGAATTTTTTTTTCATTGAAAATAAATATTCCTGCTAATAAGTATCAATATTTTAATTATATATTAAAATATAATTTTTCATTCAACTTTCACACTTGACAAAATGTATTAGTTTTACAACTTTATAAGGATCATGTTTAAAAGTAGATATTTCTAGTTTCCTTTATTTTCACACTTTAATATGAAAAAAAAGGAAGGGAAAGGAGAGGAGGTATCCTTGTATGTGAAATAATCACATGAATTATAATAGTGTACTAGTGAAAAACCATATTTATCACCATCGTTTTTATGCTTAAAACAAGACACCTGTGACTGTATGTTATATATATATATATATATATATATATATATATATACTATCACACCTGCCCTAGAACAGGTAAAATTAGTTGTGGCCCCCTCCTCACAGAACATATACTCACCACTTATGTCTTACAGAGATTAAAATTAGAATATAATGATACTAAACCTTATATCTACAATTAATTACATTATTTTGATTCTAGAAAATGCCTAAAACTTGGGGGTTAAGCTTAAGGAGTTTGAAAAGATTGAAATTCTGTGAATCTTGGTGATTTACTGCATAATAATTATATATTAAATTTAATGTAAATCTAACACTTGTATTTTCAAATGAAAGTTTGTGCCTAAATTATGCTCCATAAAAACTTTAACTACTACAAAGAAACTAAAATTTGGAGAATATTAATTTACACAATACCTATTAAATTTTTTTTTTTTTTTTTTTTAAATCGGAAGTATCTGAACTTACACAAAGGCCTTCCTTCCATCTTTTTACATGAAAGTAAATTAAACTAAATATAGCCCACACACCCTTCTAACAGTGGTTTTAAAATTCATAATGATCAGTTAATTAGTTTAGGAAGAAATCCTGTACGTACAAATATAGAAACATACCTAACTTTAAATGAAAAGAGATGAGTAATATATAATGTAATAATTAGCATTGTAATTCTTGTAAAAACATTGCTTTTTCGTTATTAGAGCAAAAATCAAAAATAATGAATTTTCATTAAAAGTCAATGGTACCTACTTACTTTTTATGTCAATTTCAACTAACAATGATATCTAGTTTATTATATCACAATTAGTAAAATATTACTGCATTATTACATAAAACATACTTTCATGATATTTCATTGATATCAGCCATTAATTGTAACAAGACAGACTTCAGTTACTTCCTGTCTTCATACTGCTTATTTAAGTATAATGTGCAATTTACTTCAAAAACTATTTTCATTAATACTTAACTTTCTACTTATTTTTTGTAATTTTTGGATACATTACTAATTTCGACATGACTATTATATAGATATCCTTGGTTTTTAATGAAAAATATAAAAATAATTATTACTCAAATAATATAAGAAATTTTATGTTCATTGAATTAGTTTACAGTCCTAATACTTCCTGATATCCTTGAAACAATGATTTACATATATTTCTGCCATGCAGGCAAAATATTTGAGTGGATATGAATAAATTTTGGTTTCATAGCCACACTACTAATAGATTCTTAAGAATCCCAGTTGAAACGTATGGCTTTGTGTCCGTTTGGATTCCTAAGAATGCTGCTTCTATAATGAAATTGCAACAGAAACGTATCCACATATATAGGCAATAATGTTTGTATAAATAAATTTATATGAGATAAAATAAACTAAATATAGGTATATATGAATTTGTCAGTTCAATAAGGAAAAACATAAAAAGGAGGGTTATAAATGTCCAAATCTAAAGACTGTCCAAAAAGTTACTTAAGGGTTGAAAATCTTTACCATTTTACTATTTATGATTATTTCTTTTTCTCTATTTCAGATATTTTACAGATAATATTTTGGAAATTAATTATGGATAAGTATGGCATTGAAAAACGTACACAAGTTGTGACATTGTTTTACCAAAATCAGGAGGTCAATCGCTATCGCAATGTTAAATGGCCACCATGTTCCCCAGACTTGACCAGCCCCAACTTTTTCTTGTAGGGATATCTTAAAGAAAGAGTATGTTAACAAACCCCAAACCCTGCAAGAATTGAAGGCAAACATCAGGAACGAAATAAGGCAGTTAAATCGCAATTCAGAGATTCTGCAATCTGTCATGAATAATGTTTTGAAAAGAGCACAAACATGCGAAGCTGAAAATGGACAACATTTAAAAGAAATTATTTTTTATAAATAAAGATTGTTTGAGTTTTGCACCCCCCCCCCCACCCCCAATGTCTTAGATTTAAAATTAAAGAAAAATATCATCAAAAGTAAAGAATCTATTAAGTTCAAAACTCCTCAGTGACTTTTTGGATACCCTATACATGGAAAATTCATAATCTGACGATTTCCCTTTCATAGACAAAAACTGAAGCTATTTTTCTGATAGTCACTGATTAAATAATGGTAAAAGAACCAAACAGCAATTGTACATTTTCTCGGTGCTGTGGGTCACTGCCAGAAACAAATTCAAAGTAAAAGTTAGTTTCAGTCAAGATTGTTCTTTTTGACTTCCAGTTTATGCTAACTATTTGGCTGGATAATTAGACATGGTCAAGCAGATAAGAAAACCATTCTTAGCATAGTGAAAGAAGGGAGGTCATGTTATGTGAGAAGATAATTATTAATCAGAAGGAACTATATCTTGCTGGTCAGTGTCATCCCATTTGCAGAGCAAAAGCCAGGAGTCAAAAAGAGCAATCTTGACGATAATCCTTTTTCTTGCTTCTCAAGTGTTGCTTATTGTAATAAAAACGATTTGATTCTTTGTTTAGTACTAATTTTTGAATGAACTTCATGTACTGTTCATGTATTTCTTTAACTCCTTAAATGTTCAACAACAAACTATAATAAATGTACATTACTGTATTCAGTTGTTTCTTCTATGGAAGAAACGGTAGCAGTGAATGTTTAAAGTATCAAGCCTCAATTGGACAATATCTCAATCAGCAGTTTCCTTCCACAAATCACAGCATTTCACATGCAATATAAAAACATAAACACCAACATTCCTTCAACTTTTTCAGTTTCCTTTCAGAGAACAAAGCATGTCACTAGTCAGCTTAGGTCTCTGGGCTGGAGCACCATGGCACACACAACTAGAAACCATTTTGAACTTACAAGTTTGCACTTATACTCACCTGTGGACAATACAAAAGCATGTCACTACTAGTTTGCTCATCTTTCACAATGTCACACACAAACTTATGAAATAACATATCTATCAACTTTTGGAACATTCCGAGACACACTGAACTCATTCAATACTCTCTACAAAACCATTTATTCATATATGGAATATTATTACCACATATCAGCCAGTGCATCAAAAACTAGTTTATATGTATTGAACAGAGTCCAAAAAAAGTCTTCAATCTAATAGATCTCACACTGTCAGCCAAGCTCCAACCTCTATTCTATCGCGACAATGTTGCATCCTTGTACTTGTTTTACAATTAATTTAACGGAATGTACTCTGACGAACTTATAACACTGATGTCCGTTCAATGTAAATACTCTCAACAAACCAGACAAGCAACAAAGCAACAAAATCCAACACCTTCACTGCAGAGCCTCCCTCCCCCCCCGATGCTAGAGAGCCTTCTACTCTAAAAGTTTCTACCCTCGAACTACCAGACTTTAAAATTCCCTCCTTGTATCCCGCTTCCCTTACTATACTAGCATGCAGAAACATAAGCATAATGTGAACAAACATCTCGCTGCTCAAGTCCCTACTTAGAGAGTGCCTGAAGGCATGGTACTTAATTCACAGTTGCCCCTTACATACCAGTGGCAATGTGCCGTGTTTGGAGTGAATAAGAAGTATAAAATAAATTGTGTTCTCCAAGTTGTCAATAAAAATGAATTATTTTGTATGGACCATCATCATTCCTCCAGACTTCTCCATAATCATTTTCTTCTGACGCCCATCCATGTTAGTAACAATAACACTCGTGTATGCAGAGAATGAATTATTTCCAAACATGCAGTCAATGATAAAATATGAATATTGACCATTCATATTTTGCAAAAGAAAACAAAGGCCACAACACTGATAAAAGATAAGCAGTTGTGTTTGAAGCCTATGTCAATGAAATTTTGTAGAAAAACATTGTTGAAAATGAGACAAAGTAAAAAGAATAAATAACTATACTGAAAAATTTAAATAATTTTCAATTATAGATTATTTATCAATGTATTGTGTTAATCCAGAAAGGTATCATAGTGTTATGTGCTTAAATTTTGTCACAAGTTGCTTCCTTACAAAACAGAAAAAAAAACTGCATTTGCACAGGTGTATAATAAGAATTAAATAAACTAGAATTACATCTAAATGAAATGCATAATAATATAATTATTACTGGTAAAATATTGTAACAATAATTTAAATAATATCGAACATAAACACGCACTCGCATTTCAACAATAAGTTATGATTTTCTGCTAACATAATGCCATAGACATCCTATAACTTCCAGCTCCTGGTAAAACAATCTCCGCCAAGTGGTTGTATAAATTTTCCTTTCTGAAGATGAAGTTATACCTCAAAAATTCAGAGAACGGAGAACACCACTATACAAATCTTGGTTCAACACATTATGTTGGCAAATAAATAATTTATAATCGAAAATTATTGAAGTTTTTCAATTTTGTGATTTATTCTGTTTATCTCATGTATCCAACAGTGTTTTTCTACAAAACTGTACTATCATAGCCTTTAAACACATCTCTTTATGCATACTGCTTCAAGCAAACTACATATTTCTGCATTAATAAAAGATACTTTTAATTATAAAGTTGAATTAAAAATCTGATTTTTAAAATGTCTAATGAAAACATAAAACTAAAGTTGGCATTTAGTAATTGTAATATTTATCTTGGAGAAAATTCATTAAATGCAACAAGGAATAATTCGCATTTGTCAGACATTTTTTATTTTCATGAAATCATTTTTCTTCTTTTAAGAAAAAAAAAATGACTTTAAATTGCTAAGATTAATAAAATATTCACATTAGTTTTAATTTTTATAAAGTGAAAAAGGGTTATTTCTTTTTTTTTTAACATAGGATTGATGAAAACTAGTGATGGGGTGATACCAAGATTTTTACAGATTCAGATCCAAAAATTGCATAACTGCCTGAAAAGTATTTTTTTTATTTATTTATTTTTTTTTTTTGAGGGAGGGAAGAATCCTCGTCTACTTTTAAATATAAATATAATTTTATTTGTAATTGAACAAACTTTTTAAGAACTTGATAAACTCATTGTGAGATGGTATTTTATATTCTATATTTTGTCCTATTTATCCATGTATGCTATATTATAAGTGCCATTTTTACCTAAATTCATTATTGTGATCAATGCAGTTTAATTTTACTGGTTTATCATTAGTACCAACAATTGAAAAAGTTTTAACCAATAAGACAAAAGATTTGTTTTTGTATTAGGTTGATATTTTTCGGATTTCAATATTCCCAAAAGTTTTCGATTAAATCATCCCAACACTAATGAAAACATCTTTAAAAATTAAAACAATTTTAAGGTCAAGGTTAAATGTAAAGGTCAGGTCAAGTTTAAGTGAAACCAACCGAGTTATAATGATGTAATATCATATCTAATGTTTTTTTTTTTATATATATGACTGCATCTTATCATTGCACCTACATATACTTACTAAGAATATACAGCAGACACAAACTAGAACAAGGATACATAAATACATTATTGAGCAATAAGAAAATCTTATTTAGCAGCAGGTGGAAGACATTAAAGTATTCCACTATACTGATTGAATCAACCCAGAAAACAAAAGGAGAAAGAAAATCATGTATTCAATTAAACAAATTCTACATATCACTGATCAATTTTAATAAAAGACAGGAATATCTCCAAGGCTGCCTGGCACGGATTAAAATGAATCTGGTCAGAAAAGAAATTCTTCCCGACTAGGACAATTTTGTTATTGATTTTTGCACCAGTTTTCCTTTTGGCAAAATTGGATTCTCCCTCTTCATCGTTATTATTTTGACCTTGTCTCACATGTAGCCCCTCCATCAGAAGATGGTAAATAAAGACTAAGAAACAAAAGGTATGTCCTCGGGGATAGGGGTGGGGGTATGTATATAAAAAAGTGTAACATCTTTCTCAACTTGTATAGTTTGGAGTATTCAGAGTACTATTCTCAACCTGATTGTTATTCTCACATCTCAGCTGACGTAACCTGATCTTAAGATGCATCTTGTAGAACTCTGCACGGAAGCCTTTATTCAATCCGTGCTCTAATTCCACTAACTATGACCATGTAGAAGTCTTAAATAATTCACAACTGTATTTTTAGTATTACCTGCACGGAGGAGTGAACCTCAAAGAGTTTCATTTAGTGTGAATGATACCAATACAATTGTGAATTACTCAAGATTTATCTGGTCATTATTGCTGATGGAACAAAAGCATGCTACCCCCAGGAATTAAATAAAGGATTCTGTTTGAAATTATGTGCAGATTGCTTAAGTCAATAGAAAGATTCCAAGTTCGACAAGATACACTTGAAGGTTGGAAGTTACATTGACCAAAACGTTGTGAAAATAACACTCAAGATGAGAACAGTAGTCGGAATAATCCAAATTATCAATCCTCATTTTAAAAATTCAGACACTTTCTGTTTCAATATAACAGAGAAAAAAAAAAGTGGGCAGAAAGAAAAAAAAAGCTGTCCTACTTTAAACTTAGTTCCAATATTATTTTTCAAACAGTTGCCTGTAAAAATAAAAAGAAATAAAACAAAAGTAAATTTTTAAACCTCCATGCACTAATTTGGTTCCTAATAACTTCAAGGAAATGAATATTTTCTTATTTTTATTACCATAATTTGATTTGTGTTTCATTGAATCTGAGGATGTAACCTTTTTAAGTTTATTCTTGTGTACACTCTTACTTTCCATCATCCAGACAAACACAAAACTTTTCTTTATAAAATAGACTAGAAGAATATCTAGCCCAAGAAAGGTAAAAATTACCCGCTCCCCTCCCCCGAAGAAAATAATTTTGCAACACTTATGTCTTCTTACTGAGATTAAAATAAAGATATAATCATACTATACCTTATCTCTAGAATCCTTATTCTAATTTGATTAAAATACATGACACGATTTTATTCTAGAAAATGTCTAAAATTTAAGGCTTAAGCATAAGGAAGTTATTAAGAGATTAAAATTCAAAGAATCTGGCTTGATTGGTGTCCAATGACTATGAATCAAATTTATTCAAATCTGAAACATTTAAATTTTAAAGTGAGAGGTTGTGCCCATATCACGCCCCTAAAATGTCAGTTAAAATACTCCAAAGAAACTGAAAATTAGGGATTAAGTCTAATACCTATTGTTGAAATTTCACAAAAATTGAATGTATCTGAATTTTCATGAAGGGCTTCAACTCGCTTCCTCTTTGACCCCCTTTTCACAAAACTAGATTAAACTAAATATAGCTCACATGGTCAACCCTTACATCTAGTCGCCGTAATAAAAAATTTATAATAATCAGTTAATTAGAGTAAGAGTGAATCCTGTACAGACAAAATATATAAACATATACACATACTCAACCTTATATAAAGATTACATACAACAGTTCAGTTTAGTTTTACAGCATACACCAACCCCTTTTCAGGGATTTTAATATTGAAACAAGTGATTTTGATAAAATTTTGTATACTAAGTTCTTAACCTTAAGTGATTAATATCTTGAAAATATTTATTCATGGTGTAAATGTATACTATGTTTCTGAATTTTTGTCCACAACGATTCGTACAAAGTAAAATTCAGTTTAAAGTGGCACTCTTATTATAGAGGTTGAAGGTTCACTCCTCAATGCAGGCAATAGAAATAATACAATTGTGAATTACTTAAAACTTATGCGCAGTCATTCTTTTTAATGTTATTTAACTCCAAACTAGGCACAGTGCCACTTTGATATAAGGGGCTACTAATTGGGACCAAATTTATAGAATACTATGTAGGGAGTTAAGCAAGGAGATATCTGTTCACATTACACTTGAACTTCTGCAGGTCAATACAGTTAGGGAAAGCAAGGACCAGGGATGGAATTCCAAAGTCTAGCAGTTTAAGAGAAGAAACTATTTGAGTAGAAGGTTTCTCAGCATTACAGGGATTTCTACAGCATAGGTGTGGGATTTTGCTACTTGTCGGGGGGGGGGAGTAAAATGCTTCGAGATCGTCAAACAACATTCCTTCAAAATACTTATAAAACAAGCATAGAGACATAACATTTTGGCAATGAGACAGACATTGGAGTTTGGTTGCTAGTGTAAATCTTTTTTTCATGGCCAATAGAACGGGAGTATGCTACTCCTGTGAATTAAAGAGTTCCATTCAAAATTCCATTCAGATTTTGTTCAGATTCCCAAGTTCCACAAGATACACCTACAATGGTCAAAACATTGTGTGAATAAATCAAAATAAGAATTGTCATCCGAATAATTTATAGTAAATGTATATGAATGTCAACTCAGAGAACCTTCACATTCCCTAATAGGGAGGGATTGCAGTTTAAGGTTATATACAGGATTTTACATATCACAGTAGTTTAGTTTAAGCATTTTTTTAAAGGCTTCCTAAAGGTCACAGATTGGAGGTGTTGCAATATTTTGGATGTATAATGGGGTATGATCCCACACAATTGGACGATTCTATTTATAAACGATGCTGCTAGGAACTGACAAATCGAATTAATTCATGTTCTGCTACCAACCAATCAGAAACCAGAATTGCTCCATAAATATTAAACCTTTTCTCTAGCAATTTCACATGTTTTGTTTTTTTTTTTGTTAATTAAAACAATGCGCAAAAAAAAAAAAAAAAAAAAAAAAGGACATTTTTGAAAAATAAGAAAGAGAACTAATGTGCACAAAAAAATAAAAATCAATTGTAATTTCTGCACGCCTTAAAATAAGCATGCATAAAGTATTTTGTCGAAAAGGAAAATTACAAAGAGTTTTTTTTTTTTTTTTTCTTTTTCAGCAAAAGTATTTAGTTACGCATTAGTAGGTTAAAGTGTTAATACAAATGAAATGGATACAGTTTAATGCCTTGTCCAGGACTATTTTTTTTTTTTTTTTTATATATATATATATATAGAAATTTATATACCTACAGGGCCGTGGAAAAAAAAAAAAAATTATTCAGTCGAATCCCCCAACAAGTTTTGAGAAAAAACGCTGTAACTTTATTTTTGTTGCGGGTTTCGTGAATACATCAGCGATACTTTGTTCTGATGATATGTAATTCAAAATAATGGATTCCTTTTCACCTCGTTTTTATGAAATGGTATTTTATATCTATATGCATAGATCTTTGGTTGATTATCGTGTTCTGTGCTAAGACTATACTGGCTTGATTATCACAATTAATTACTACGGGGCTTTTAGTTAATTCTGGCTCTAAAATAGTCTTTAGGATATTTTTAAGGTACAGTGATTCCTGGGTTATGTGTGTGATTGCGATAAATTCTGCTTCACACGTACAGAGATACAATCTGTTGCTTTTTAGATTTCCATGAAATAATAGGCCCATTTTCTGAGAGTCTGAAACAGTATCCAGATATACTTTTGTGATCTTCGTTGTTTCCCCAGTCTGAATCTGAAAAACCTTTTAATTTTAGGGGATTTCTTCATTTTCTAAATACTAACTTCTGTTTTTTAGTTCCTTTTAAATAACGCAGGACTTGTTTAGCTCTGTTTAAATCCTTCATTGTCGGTCATGATAATTTTTGTGACAGTTTTGTTACTGTATAGCATATGTCAGGCCTGGTTGCAGTCATTAAATATATAAGACTACCTATAATTTTGCGGTATTCTTTGTCATTTATTATTTCAGATTCTGTGTGTATATTTTTATTAATATCATTTTCAACCGGTGTAGAGCGTTTCTTTTAAATTTTTAAATTCCAAATTTTAATAGTATTTTGTCGATGTATCTCAATTGAGTCATCGTAACAAGTCCTTTGCTTTGAGTAAATTCTATCCCCAGAAACCAGGATATTTTGCCAAGATCGGTCATTTTGAATCTTTTACTCAATTTGTTCTTAACATCGGTTAACATTATGTTACAATTTGATGCGATTAAAATATCGACCCACAAAACCAAAATCAGTAGTTTATCGTCTGTGTTGGGTATATAAACAGGGGTCTACAGCGCATTGTCTAAATTGTTGTTTAATAATATAATCATGAAATACTGTATTCCAACACTGAGCACTTTGCTTTAGACCATATAATGACTTGTTAAGTCGCCACACGCTATTTTTATTTTTCATTATAAATTCCTCTGGAGGGGTAATATAAATTTCAGTCTATTGGGGCATTCAAATAAGCATTTTTTACATCCATTTGATGGATGTTTAGGTCATATTGTGATGCGATTTGCAGTAAAATTCTGATTGTCATTAGGTTTGTGGTCGGTGAAAACGTAGAAAAATATTCAAAACCGTAAATCTGAGAGTACCCTTTAGCAACAAATCTAGCTTTGTACTGTTCTACACCTGATGCTGTAGTCTTTTTTGAAAAGACCCATCTTGTAGAAATAACATGTTTATCTTTTGGGAGAGGCACTACCGTATAGGTATCATTTTCGGTTAAGGCATCTATTTCTTTTTTTCATGGCAATTTTCCATTCATCACAATGTTCTGAATTAATTGCTTCGTTAAAGCTTTTTGGCGCATTTTCCATTGAATAGCAATAGTCGATTTGATAATCTTTTATACTGTCGACCACAAAAAAATTGGGTCGCCTTCTATTTCTTTTGGGATATCTTTCGACTTTATCATCATCATAGACACTCTTGTCTCCGTCATTTTTATTGTCTTCG
>NC_136484.1:155981861-156004361 GCF_053919585.1 Euprymna scolopes | reverse complement strand
TCAGGCGTAAGTAATTTTCTAGCACGGTAGAGAGAGCCCACCTTCTTTGCAGCAGCTTTGACAATGCTCTCAATGTATATATTCCAGTTCATGTTCCCTGTAAACGTTAGGCCGAGGAGTTTAAAGGAAGTACTTTCAGGCAATGTGTTCTTGGCCATTGCAATTGGTGGTAGAAAAGGTTTCTTGTAGTTATTGAGGGAAACCAGCTTAGTCTTGGCAGCAATGAATATGACCATCCATTTTTGTCCCCATTCCACTACAGATTGGAGGTCATCCTCTAGTGTTTCTGCCATTTACTTAGATATGTGTTCATTTGTTTTTCCCTCATGCCTGTTATAGAGGGTGGTGTCATCGGCAAATATACACCATCTGGATCTCATCTTTTTTGTACATAACGATTAATACTTTTTTGAAATTAGGAGTTTTACTAGTTACTAGATTAAACAGGTTATGAAAAACTATGACCATGACATCACCTCTTTATTTCAGTATAAGAAGAATATTAAATGGTTCAACTAAATCTAAATGCAAAGCAACAAATCCAAGGTACATAAATTATAAGAGTTTAAAATATACAAGTATTTAAACACTTGATATTTTGTTCACAATCTTTAGTCAGGCTGAAATTTCTGCGCAGTTCCAAGTTTTATCAGAGATGAAAAGTGATGGTTGATTAATCAAAAAAAAAAAATAAATAAAAAAAAAAAAATAATAATTCTCTAAAAGGTTTTAACATGGATGATTGTAAATTCAGAGTTTTCATAATATAACTATCTGTAACTTCATAAAGGTAGTGATAATTTGAAAACAATGTGTCCGTGACATTCTAAAATTTCAATTAGTGGATTCAATAAAAAGATTTTCCGGAAATGAGGATGGATAAAAACAAAATTCTCACTACTTTTTAGGTATTTCTAGTATATTTTGATATTTTTTTTTCCAACTTTTTGAAAATTGCAGTCTGTATGAGATGCAAATAAGTTTGCAATGGGCCACATGCAGCTCATGGGCTGCATGTTTGACATGTCTGATTAACATGTTAAGATTACTAAATCTATTACTCCAAGCCTTTTTGTTTGTTTGTTTTTTTACTTCTAATTTTAATGAAATTTAAGCTAGATGCAAATTAGGGTAGTCATAATGCCACTAAAAAAGAAATAAATACAAATTTTTTTTTTTTAAATCACAGAAAAGAGTTCTATATAATGACACTACTGGTAAATGGCTTTATAGGTTGCATGCCATCCTCAACAGAAACAACAATAACAAATAAAAACAGCAGAGAGAGAAACTGTTTGTGTGAGATGGGAAGTGAAAGTATAGTAAAATGAACAAAGATAGGTCAAAATTCTGCTTAAGGGGGGGGGATATGTTGGAGTAAGTGGGTAGCTGAGTGAATAGGTAACCAGGAAAGCAAATACAAAACAATGACGAAAGACAGAAAAAGAGACAGGAGGAGGAAAAACATTTTAACAGTAAAATATTAAGCCATGCAAAATAAAGATGAAATAGGTAAATTACAGTACGTTTTTTCATTTCAAAGCTTTGTAGTTTCATAGTTTTAATTTATTATTTTGCAAGCCATGATACTACAAAATATCGAAGTATCAATATTTTTCCCAACCTTAACACAAATGATAAATATTGTATGAATTTTCCAGATTTGAGTAAATTTATATAATTTTAAGATTTCACAAAATTCTTCTAATCATAAGCTTTATTTTATGATTGTGTGATAGTATTAACACATCACTCATTAAGTAACATAAATGGAGCCACTAATAAGAAAGAAACATTTTTATAGAGTACTGACCTTCAATGGGTACATTATCAAAATTTGAACATAACTAATAGCTTACAAATTACAGCTATTTAAGTTTTGTTGCCCATTTGTCATAATGGGCAAAGAGTTTTGGTTTGGAGATCAGGATTCAATCCTTGGTTGAATCATACTAAATCATAAGGTGAAGATTAAGGGTAATTGGAAAGGAAGGAGTGGTATCATCCCCTACATCTGTGTAGTTTTCTTGTTCATGCTTTCAAGAATCTCTCTCTGGTTATCATTTGTGATAACCAAAAGGGCTGAAGGAGGCCTTCTTAGAACTGATGAAATTTGTTTGTTGATTGGTCGATGCGTGATCAAATTGCCTAACAGGAACATTTCTCTGAGGAGGAAAAGGAGTCATTATTCACGACTATTGTCTTTCAAAATCTAAAAGAGCCCTTAGACAAAATGTAAATATTTGATAGAGACCATTTAAAATTGGTGCTTTTGCACAAAGTCAATTTATCTATAATTTTAAAGATTTAAAATGCATTGGGTACAACCAAAGTTTTTAACAGAAACAGACAATTGAGGTATAACTTTTAATTAGAAATTCCAAGACGATGTATTTTAGCATTTTCTCTTAAGATGAAAACCTAAAATTTATGGGAAGCAAAAATTAAAGATTTTACTTAATTATAACAGGAAAATGAATTTTAGACAAGTCTTTTTTTTTTTTAACTATTGTTCTAGTGAATACATCCATCTTAATAGTAGTGCAAGATGTTTTTCTTAACTGCAATAAAAAATAAATAAATCTTTGGCTCAAAATATAACGTAAAATAGAAAAATGTCCGGTAAAGTAAACTCTAAACATGTTTAGTGGCATGTATTTGAACAAAGAAATGTTCACATTTTAAATATTTATGCATATATGATGCAAACATTTCTATCTCAATGGGAGATTCATCTGTCTTTGAATTAATCCCAACAAAATGAGGAAAAAATAAAATAAATCTTAAAGAAATTATTAAATTTTGAGAGTCTCAGCTAAATAGCATAAATGATTTTATTCATTTAAAATTGCATAATTTTGGTTTTCAATTTCTATTTTAAATATCCATCCACACGAGGGGTGTGCAATAAATAATGCCCCTGACCCACTTCCCATAGTAGTAGAGCAACAAAATTTGGCACAATTCTCTACATAGGAACCACCTAGAGTTATGCATTTCTCCCATCGTTTGATGCAGCTCTGGAGACCGTTTTTGTAGAACACCCCAGGTTGGTCCTCCAACCATGTGACTTCAGAAATCAAGGCTGCATCATCTGGGAAATGCTTTCCTTTCAAAACCAACTTCATGGCTGGGAAGAGGTGAAAGTCAGAGGGTGCAAGGTCAGGAAAGTAGGAAGGATTTCATAACTACACGCCCGTGCTTCTGATCTGGCGACATGCAAGTTGTGGACCTGAGTGTTGTCTTGCAGGAGGAGGATACCTTTGCTGATCTTGCCCCGCCTCTTGATTTTGATAGCTTCCCTTAATTTCCTCAAAAGTGAAGCATAATAGTCTCCTGTAATTGTGGTACACTTTGCCAGGAAATCTGTCATCACTACTCTGTCCTAGTCCCAGAAGACTGAGCATGACCTTGCCAGTGGAGGGCTGCACCCTTGCCTTCTTTGGAGGTGGTGAGTCCAAGTGCTTCTACTGCATTCACTGGGCTTTGGTCTCTGGATCATAGTGATGGACCCAGGTTTCATCCTGTGTAATCAGTCTTTTGAAAAACTTTGACTCATCTTCTTGGCACATCTCCAAATTCATCCTCGAGCACTCAACACGTTCTTGCTTTTGGAATGGTGTGAGCAACTTGGGAATCCATCTGGCAGACACCTTATGCATATGCAAATGGTCATGAATGATAGTTTCCACAGACCCTGTACTAATCTTGACATCTTGGGCTATTTGGCAAATAGTAATGCGCCAATCTTCCAAAATGGCAGCCTCAACTTGACGGACAAATGCCTCATCAATGGCAGAAGTGGAGGGGGGGGGGCGAGGTCTGGGAGCTGTTTCCACAGACTTCCGGTCATGTTTGAATTCACAATGCCAGCGTTTTACAAGGTCATTTCATCATCATCAAGAGTCTCCTGTGGTGTGCGTCCTTTCAAATACAAAAACCGGATCACTGCTCGACATTCAACAGGCTCCATTTCACACCTGACTCAGTTCAAACACCTGTAAAACAGAAACCACAATTAGTTCAAAGCTGTAATTTGCCACATAACCCGTAGAGATATAAATCATTGCACATGCAAAATTTCAGCTAGATCAAACAACTGGAAGTGGGTCAGGGGCATTACTTATTGCACGCCTCTCGTACGTGATACTTCATTTTATTTTGTTTTAGATAAACTCAGCTTTCAAATACTATCAAATTTAAAATGCTAAAAATTATCTTCAAATATTTAATCCTCATTTTTTTTTTGTCATGAAATAATGGCTAATATTGGAAATGTTGGTGTGCTTTACTTTCGCAATAATCAATTTCAATCAAATGCAGTCAGACACAACTAATTTTAACAAGTTACTTCCTTCATCCTAATTTTCTAATCAATCAGCTAACCAACAAATACAACTAAAAATAGCTTTTATTTCTGCTTGCATTTCAGAAAAAGGTAAACATTTACTATTTAAAATACTAAACTGATTTACAAAAATAAAACTTTTTTTTTTTTTTTTTTTTTTAACTAAAGGAGTTTGGGTTGGTCAGTTTGTTTTATGGCATATCAACCTGTTTTGGATTATTTAATGCCAACGGAAAAGGACATTTCCAAAGGTTGTTTGGACTGATGAACAGAGATTGCTCAAGTGCATTAAAGAATTACCAACAAAGGACAGGCCGATGGGCATAAATAGCAAAACCCAAAAATAAATGTATTGAAATAAAAGAGAAAAATTATGAACGCTTATCTTTACATGAAACCCCAGCAAGAAAAGATAGAAATAATATTGGTAGATAAACTAATGCAGTAAAGCAGCTGTGTCCCTGCGAGGGTTTGAAATGTGCAACGTACCCAGAAAAAACAACAAATATGAAGTGTCATTATATAGCTGCTTCAACAACAATGGTAGTCCTAAAATTAAAAAAAAAAATAAGATTAAAATAGTTATACACAGTGGTTCTAGAAAAGCAGGAAATTTGAGGTTGTAGCTTTTTTTTTTTTTTAATTTTATTTTGTTTAAATTATATTGCGCCTGGTTTATTCACTTCTTTCGTTTGCACGAACAGCGTTTCGAGCATCTGTTAGTGTATTATAATATTAGTCTTTGAAATCTTTATTAAAGTGATTCTTTGTAAACATAAATTATCGCTTGAAAGATTTCCCGCTTTTCTAACAACCATATACAAGTAAATGAACAGATTACAAAATAAATTAAGATACTTAGGACCAATAGCATTCTTTTACTTTTGAAAAAAAATAAATAAATGAAAAAAAAAAGCAGAAAAGCTTTTCATACCTTCTTAAAGAAACAAAACGTTTTTGAGTAAAAGAATCGGGTTTTTTTATATATACATTCAATCCCACAAAAAGGTAAGAAATGTTTGGTAAATTTAATTTCCACTGTGACGTGATCCCTGGCCTTAATAGAGGCCATTTAGAATGACAGTCTTTGGATTGCCAAGAACCATACCAACATTTAATAGAAATTGGATATAAAAGTTATGTTTTAGCAAAGGAAGAAAATTGAATATAAATGCAGGCATGCATATAAAAATGAAAATAAGTGAAACACGAGAATAGAAGGGTCACCAGTTAGCAAGTGCTAACTAAATACATAAACAGAATTTTGTAAATGCAAAAATTGAGAAAAACAAAATTTTATAAAACATTTTTATATCAAGAAATGAAGTTATTTTTAATTATTTATACAAACGTGTTTGAAGAAAATGGAGTTTGTAATCACAAGGTTTAGAATTGTATGTTTATAGTGTGATAATGCGTATGTGAGTATTTGGCAGCATGGCATTGTCTAGGTATCCATTGGTTTATCATGTCCATGTTAGTACATGTATAGATATGCAACAGCTGAAAGCTGGTATGCGAGTTATTGAGTCTTTTTTTTAGACTTGTCTTCCGTTTTCCTCAGTCAAATAGCTATTTGTCTAATAAAAGTTTCTTTAGTTAGTCAGCTTATTATTTCGATATAGACTTGTTACTTTTGTGGCTTGAAATGATTATTAGTTGAAAAATACATTGTTAACATGTTTCCATGAAAACTTGTTTGCTTTAGGAAGTGATGAAAAAAAAAAAGGCAAAAAAAAAAACGGTAACTAAGTCAGTACACTATATCAACACAGGATGTTATGAAAGAGTTACAGGGTGGAACGATAAAATTGTCAGCCTAGAAAAGACGATATGATTCCATATCCATTTGATGAAGACTGGTTTTCTTTATTTGTTGCAATCCATCTACTAGTTGGCCAGTTGTGTACAAATCCCAAAAGTGGTAGGAGCCTTCTATCATGCCTGAAAGTGACACAATGTTCAACGAGCAAGATTGGAGATGTGCCACTGTACAACTCGTTCTCACCACTGATCCAAATTATGACAACCAGATCATTGCCAACACCCTCAAAATGCAAATCCGAATGGTTCAACACTTCAGTGCACAACTCAACAAAGTTTCTGGCTACGGTTACGGTCTTTGGTGTGGTTTCAAGTAAAGTCCATATATCATGCAACCTCACGGCTTGAAAGTGTACATGGATGTGTTGAAGAGCGTGGTGATTCCACGGTACAATCAGGTGGCTGCTGGCAGACCCTGGGTGTGACAGCAGGACCCGGTGCTGGCCCACATCCAAAGAGACCAAGGCTTGGCTTCAGGAGTACAACAACTTTTTTTTCAATTCAAAAAATTTTGCATCATGAAGTCATGGGGGGACCATCCAGCAATGATAATGGAAAATATTTTCTTTTCAGAATTTTATTCAACAATCCAAGACATATGCAGATTCTAACTTTATTTTTTTTTTGACAACCACTGCTATTAATGTGCTCACTGATTCAATGATGTCATCTTCTGTAGCTCAACTTAATTTTGGTTCAATAGCTACTGACACTCTGCAGAAAAAAAGATGAATGTCCATATTTAAGTGTGCTATCGAATGTGCTGGTAATTGACCAAATTAGTTTCTAAAAATCTATTATTTTTAGAATATTTTTCTAAATAAATGCAAATCTTTTATATATATAATACCTATATTACAATCAAAACGGCTTACTATTGTCTAAAATTAATGATACAGTCTTTGGAAATAGGACATAGGAGAAAACAAAGACAACACAGGTATTTGTATAAGTTGTTGTTAAACAGTTTATAAACGTATATTAGCCAAAACCCTGATGTTTCTCAGGATTAAAAAAAAAAAAAAGCTGTTCCTTTTGCACTATGCTTATAACAGCATACTGTCCTCTCCCCCATTTCATCCTCTAATACAGTGAGAAAATGAAATTTTCGGAAACTGAATAAGTATCTAATAAAAAGGATTAAAATTTCATTAAAATCAGATATAAATATTTGAGCTTTTAAGAGGAGTTTTGCCTCATAGCTCCCTTAGAGGAGGCATAAAAATTTGGGATCACTTCCATCGTTTGCTCCAGAAAAATTTATACTTACAATTTAAATTTCATTAAAATAGGATATATTTTAAGTATTAAGAGAAGTTCTACACCATAGTTCTCTTAAGGGGACACTTAGAAATTCAGGACCAACATCGCCTTCCATAGAAAATTTTTTATATAAATACAGTAGATTCTCTAACTTTCCTTATAGGAAACACAGACTAATATATGTCAGAGAGAGAGAGAGAGAGATTAATGTTTATCGCTAATACCTTTGTAATTTTATTATCCTATTTTCCTTGGCCTTCAGGACAAGATCAAAGTGCAGTATCTGTTCTTCAGATGCTGCACTTCTATTTCTTGTTCTCTTTCGGTAGAGGAGAAATCCTTCACGACTGAGGCAATTTTTATTTTTGTACCTTTTCTCCACGTTAAAAAACGACCCTGGTGTCTAACTCTGTCCCGTGGGGAGGCATAGTAAATAGGTACAAACAAAAAAAGCAAACTGCCAAAATTTTAAAATATTAACTGCATTAATTTTCAAAGGAGGTAATTTAAAAACTAATTTTAAAAACTACAGTAGGTTTACATTAAAGATATGTAAATTTATATATTTAAAAAGAATGCTTACGGTTAGATTAATAACTGCTGATTTCTTCCATATTTCCACTTTTAAATTGTTTATGTAAAAGTATTGTAATCATGTTCAAAAAGATCATTTCCAGTCATGTACAACTTGTATAGTATATTTTTGTGCATAATCAAATAAATCCATGATGGAAATTAGGGGTTTTTAAAGAAATTGATCACAGGTGTTGCTAACAATTAATCCCAATAAGTGTTTGGGTTCTTATAGTAACTCAACTATGGCAATTAATCCAATGAAAACCTCTTATCTTGCTGCATTTCATTTTATTGTAATTTAAAATTATACTTATATGTTGATAGGATTGTTATTGTTGCAACAATGTTTAGCCTAGTCGAGTTGAGCCAGCTATATTCTGAATCAAGGTGTACCATGCATGGCGGTCCTTTTTAAGGTTGTATAAGATGGCTAGCTAATCTAGATTCCACAATTAAATATGATTGTGTGTCTCTAGCTATGTCTGTATTCAATTTCGGTTTATTTAGTCAGAAGTCACCATTTATCAAGGCTAAAAAGCCATTCAAAGATAAGGGTTAAGGAGATGGATAGATTGACAGTTAAATGATTATTATGAAAGGACTAAAAATAATGAATGAAATGAATAAAGGTTTATATTTCATGAAGATCGAAGTAAATCCAATCAGGTAATCATTTTGAACTTCACATGTATATTTTACAAATCATAAACATTCTTTTTATATAAAATAAAATATGTATCAAGTGCGCTTGAAAACCAAATCACAATGTAATAAGGAAAATAAATATTTTACTTGTTTGAAATTTATCACAAATATATTTCAGAGGTATACTCCATCTTCAGTGTGTTGTTTTGTTTCTTTTTTCTCCTTTTCTTCTTCCTTGCCATGTTGTAAAGTTTGAGAAAGAAGTTTATAAGGAGCCGCGCATTGTATCTGGCAGTTGTATTTTGAAATGTTTGAACTGTGCGTAGGCAACGCGAGAATAACGTCAAGAATGAGAGTTCATATAGAAACGTTGTTTTAATTTGATTAAAATATGCATCAAGTGTGCTTGAAAGCCAAATCACATTCTTTTTAATCCTATTTTTTCACTAATGTCAACACTTATCAAGTCTAAAAGCCACTTGAGGCTAAGTGTTAATAAAATTAATAGATTCACTGTTGAATGACAATATACAGCAAGAGGATTGAAAGTAATGATTAGAATGAATAAGATTTTATGATGTATGAACATGGTTTAGTACAAACTTTTTGAAGATGACCATGTTGTAGCCTTCAGGGGCACAATCTTGTGATAATGTGTACCCTACAAATGGAAAGTTCTTTGAAAGAAATTCCTTTCCAAAACGAAAACTACTAATAAATTGTGTGCATACAATTAGGATATGCAGACTTACATGAATAGTGACAGAGTAAAATAATTTGCGTTCAGCCATTACAGGAAGTTAGTGTATAACGGGATCATTTTACTCGGTCTCAATTTAAGGCAAATTGAATTACTATTGATATATGAATAAAATTTGATGACTTATGAGGATGATTTATAACAAGTGTTTGACATTATATTTGAAAATGATCACTAGATTGCAATGTCGATTTTGTACTCCTTCAAGATAAAGAGTGCTCTATGTGGCAGCTTCCTAGATATGGAAACAATACTCCACCTTAGAACATTTTTATTGGTAGGGAATTGCATAAAGAATAGAGTACTTTCAGGAATGGTAGAATGATCAAATTATTTTTTCAGCAACTTTACAGAGTTAAACACAACGTCAGTTTTTAATGTGTGGAAAATCTAGTCCCCTCCCCTTTTAAAAAAGGAGAAGTCTATATTGTGACAAAAATAAAAAAATTGTCTCAGTCCAGAAGGATTTATTTACTTACCGAGTGCAGAAAAGATTAAGTATAGTATCAGAACACATACTACACTTGAAAATATTTGTTAGCACAAAATATAAAAATATTACATAATGAACAAATCAAAAGTATAGGGATACTGGGTGTCGTTAGTCATCCTTGGTCACAGATATTTAAAATTATCTACACTACTCTTAACTAGAACTAACTCAGTCACCACTATACCACATTCACTCCAAAGGCTGTTCTACTCAAGTTAAATCCAAATTTTAACAATCTTATGGCTAAAAGTCTTCCATTTTAGATCTGAATTGAAAATCAGTTCAAAGAATCTATTGTACTTGACTGCAGCACAAAATGGTTCATATTAAATATGCACTGCTTTACAAACTTATTGTTTTTGTAGATTATTAAAATTCAATTATTCAATTTTATTTTTTAAATTTAACTTTTACTATTTTTTACTAATATTTTACTATTTAACCGTTCTCATTTGTCTCTAATGTTTATCAGCCAGAAGAGTCTATCAGGTATGTGTACACAGTGCACTAATGTATTAAGTAAGACCTGGCTAGTGTGGGTTGAAGACATGCGTTTCATGGATGAGAATGATGTGTACTATAAGTCTTAAAGACTTCAGAAGAAGATTAGACTTTGATAGTATGGTCACATTGAAAGAATGAAAAGTTCTTGGGTTAGTTAAAGGTAGAACAGTTGAGGTAGTAGAGTTAGCTCAAAGAGGAAAGCCAAAGAAAAGATGGAATGAAGTGTTAAGGATGGAATTGAGAGAAAGAGGGATAAATAATGCCCTGGATAGAGATAAGTTAGTTTTAAAGTTAATTTCTAAAAGCTGTACTAGGGAAGATTCAGCTCTAAGTGACACTCTTCTAGAGACTGAAGGTTGAATTCTCAGTGCAAGGTGATACTAAAGATTACAATTGCATCTACTTGGCCATGGCTGATGGAATGAGAGTGTGCTACCTCTATGGATTTAATTAAAGGTTTCTTTGAAATTCCGTGTCAATTCCAGAGTTCTACAAAATACTCCTGAAGAAGGTCAAAGGTTACATCAGCTGAAACAATCCGAAATAAGACTCAAGATGAGATCAATAGTCCAAATACAAATCATGCAATTTACCAATCATCATCTAATTCAGAAACAATACCAACAAAATCTGCCAATGACAAAATCTTCAACCCTTTGCACTTGCCCTTCTCAATTACCATACAAGTTAGTTTGGGCATGCAGCTTAGTACCCAGAGGGAGTACTCATCCTGTGTCTGTCAGCTATTTGTTTATCTTTTCCAAGCAATTGCACTCCACCATCTAACAATTTCAGTTGCAAATAACGTTTGTTTCGTCATTTGTTGCTTTTGACTGCAATGCTTACCATTGTTACGCTGCCTTTTAAGCAGGAAGATATGCGAATCATGTATCGACATATAATCTAGTCATGTGCCTTACAATGCCGGAAAATGGCTGCCAGAAAAGAATGTACGCTTTGAATGTGGCAAATGTGAACATTTCCATTAGAATCCATCACTATTTATCTGAGTGGCACAAATGTGCTGATAGGCAGTGAAAATCAGGTGACCCAGCCAAACTATCAGGGAAGTGACAGAGATGGCTAAGTGGTTAGCGACAGATTCGAATCCAGTCCTTTCCACAGAAATGTTTTCACTTAAGGATGTTGGCAATCATCATGTGGTCCCTCCGATAAGTACCTGATGTATTTCTAGAAAGAATTCTAACTAGAAAGATATTGGAAAAACAAATGCCAACAATAATGATCTGAGTCATTCAAAATGAGTGAGGTTTAACAAGAAACCACCACAGTGTTAAAAGTAGTTGATCTTCAGTTATGGAATCAGAATTGTTTTATCATATAACCTAGCTTAAGATTAGCAAAAGTGGGCTGCGATGGTCAAAGTCAAGAAAAAACAGAATCAACCTGACCAGGGTGACAGCCGTTACAAGTTAGCAACGAATACCCTGACTATTTAAAAATAAATTTTTAAAAAGGCACTTATTTTCACAGCAGTGTGATTATAAATAATCTGGGTTTATTTCTTTTTTCATTTTTTTTTTTTTTTTTTTTTTTTTTTTTTAAGTGAATGAGCCTCAGATCTTGTATGTTTCAGTCCTTTGTCTAATCACTGAACGATACAACCATTAAAAAATAACAAGTAATAGTGTAGCTACTACAAAAGAAAACAATTACAAAATGTAATATGTAAAATCCATACAAGCAATTACAACAAAAGTAGCCGCTGATAGGATTAAACTTTGTATTCTTAGTCAACAGGATGAAGCAGCAGTTAAGCAAGAAGGCTTTTTAGATCAGACTTCATATTATACAATTACTAAATCAATTCTTTTCATTTAAATGTATTCAACAGATATTAAGTTCTTTTAGACATTAAACAAATAATTCTATTTAATTAAAAATTTTGATTTAACATAAAAAATACAAAGTATTAAAGAGTGGGTCCAAAAATATCAATGGAATTCAAAAAATAAAAAGTATGCAGTTTGGACGTGGAATTTGATATTTTTAAAACTAACAATATTTTCGTCTTTTCTATGAAGGGCAAATCGAATGTTAGAAATTATTTGAAGGTTACTCTGACTTGTACAGTAAAGGCAACAATTTATTTTGAGAACAATCATCTTTTGGACAAAGGGTAGTAACAAACTAACAAAAAGATACTTAATCAGTTTCCGGTGTGGATTTCCAAAAACGGCTGTTCTGGAAGATGTCCCTTTGGTTAAGTAAATCTGTTTAGTAGTAGAGTTCAGGTAAATTATTTTCTTCCCTTATGAGATTTCTTTCGACCTTCACTTGAAAGTAATTATCTCCAATAAAAAGAACTAAGTTAAGTGTGCATAAATTACAATCAACTCACATATGCAAATTACCAAGCACAATTCAGAAAATTTCTAACACTCCCTCATGAAGATTGCCATACATTTTTTGCAATTCAATTAAAGAGTCATTTAATTTATCGGAAATGTTAAATTCATTTGTTAGTTTATGAATCCTCTTTTTCGTATTTAGAAAGCCTTACTTTAAATTGCTCACTTACTTTAATAATTCTACTTAGAAATATTGTGTTATATTTTACTAGCAGTAAAAGTATTCTAAAGCAATGAATATAACCCAAATTAAGCTTTACCTCATAATTATACAAACTTTTTCCATATAGAAGGTATTCGACATTAATTTCTACTAGATAGAAAGTTGTTTCAGTAAAAGAAAAACATTTTTTTTTTTTTAATAGAGACCAAAGAAGGTATATTTTATTACTTTTATCTTTTGATTTCAAGAAGCTAATTTCTTTGGAGGAATATTCTGTCTGTATTATCCTTATCTAGTATATTTTCACTTTTTTTAAATGGATTTCCACCATTTTTTTTTATAATTTATTTATTAGTTTATAAACTGTCCGTTCCTACCTGTTTCGGAGTGGTTGGATTTATTTTCGTATATTGCAACATTTTAATATATTGCTACAACATTTATTTAGGACTAGCAGGGGTGCCTGGCGTTGCCCAGGTGTTTGGAGGTGTGTGAAAAAAAAAAGTGTTAATAGGCAGGCTCGAACCCGTGACGCGAAGATGGAAAAGAAAGTAAAAGAAAATCTGACATCTTACCGCTACGCTATGACGCGACAGGAAGTGAACAGCATTCAAATTTAGTAATGTTAATCAAAAAGTTGTACAAATAAGTTAATAATATAGGTGCAGAAATGAACGTTAGCTGAAGGCCAGTTAAGTTTCCCGCTATTTTATTTATTTGTTTGCCTTCGATGTTGGGGAAAAACCAACTCCCCTCTAAAAGAGGGTGCTCTTGCAGTGTCCAAATGAATAGCAATTGTTTGATATGAAGGGTTTCCTTCACATTGATCAAAGCTAATTGCCTTTTTGGATGTCCCGGCGGGAAGGCTGGCTAATCAACTTTACTTTGATTAGTTTCACTTTATTTATACGAAAAAGACAAACAAACACGCAAAACGATGGACTAGAAGGAATTTTTTAAAAGTCGATCAAAATAAATGTAGAGACGACGACCATTTTCGAATCTGAGATATTATAATCTAGGAAGTATAATGAAACTAAATAAATGTGAGATATTATAATCTAGGAAGTATAATGAAACTAAATAAATGTGAGATATTATAATCTAGGAAGTATAATGAAACTAAATAAATCTGAGATATTATAATCTAGGAAGTATAATGAAACTAAATAAATGTGAGATATAATCTAGGAAGTATAATAAAACTAAATAAATGTGAGATATTATAATCTAGGAAGTATAATGAAACTAAATAAATCTGAGATATTATAATCTAGGAAGTATAATGAAACTAAATAAATCTGAGATATTATAATCTAGGAAGTATAATGAAACTAAATAAATGTGAGATATTATAATCTAGGAAGTATAATGAAACTAAATAAATCTGAGATATTATAATCTAGGAAGTATAATGAAACTAAATAAATGTGAGATATTATAATCTAGGAAGTATAATGAAACTAAATAAATCTGAGATATAATCTAGGAAGTATAATGAAACTAAATAAATGTAACCGACGTGAGGACCACGACGAAAAAAGCCTTTTATGGGCATACAAAAACGCGTGTAGCCGTTTTGCCTTTTATATATAGAGATGTTGAAACAACATTTATTTAGTATATATATTGTCTTGTAATTTTGAAAAGCTAATTTTCATTTAGAAAATTTTCTGTCTGAGCTGTTCTCAAAGCGTATAACCAAGAGTCTAACACAAAGATTAAATATATATGAAAATTAGGTTCTTGAAAAATGTACTATATTATGTGCACATCATACTAGGAAATGTTGCATTATATTTTATATTTTAAAGGCTTAATAACTTGTTTTAATCGGGGGAAATTGTTCAGGACACAGAATGTGTGACAATATAGTACAAGTATATAACAGCAGCCAGTCTTGTGGGAAATTTGTGATTTGTTGATAAACAAGTTTTGTACTAGTAAAAATACTTTGTTACTAATTAAAGCCTTAAATTTGGAAGTGATACTTTGCAACTCTAACAAATGCTCACCTTGTTGTAATTCCTCATCGAACACATTTTGTAAGACTACAACAAAATTGGAGCATCATTCCAGCAGTTTTCAGATTCAATATAGACTATGTCTATGGTACATTAGAATGTTTTCTATTTTAAAGGAAACCCCACTGTTTTTATGAGTTCGATAAAAAATATTATGAATCGTTTCAAAGAGATAAAAATATGCTAATCAATGAGACATCATTGACAACAGAGTAGCATTTTTTTGAAAAACAGGATAGTCTTGCAATTAATCCTTATTTTAGCTTTCGTGGGTGATGTGTAGAAAGCAATGTAATGCAGTCGTTATTTTTATACAAAGTGCAACTTCAATCCTGATTTAAGAAAATATGCTAAAAAAAGAAAAGAAAAAAAGAAAAAGAAAAAGAAAAAAGAAAAAGAAAAAAGAAAAAGAAAAAAGAAAAAGAAAAGAAAAAAGAAAAAGAAAAGAAAAAAGAAAAAGAAAAGAAAAAAGAAAAGAAAAAAGAAAAGAAAAAAGAAAAAGAAAAGAAAAAAGAAAAGAAAAAAGAAAAAGAAAAAAGAAAAAAAAGAAAAAGAAAAAAGAAAAAAAAGAAAAAGAAAAAAGAAAAAAAAGAAAAAGAAAAAAGAAAAAAAAGAAAAAAGAAAAAAAAGAAAAAGAAAAAAGAAAAAAAAGAAAAAGAAAAAAGAAAAAAAAGAAAAAGAAAAAAAAGAAAAAGAAAAAAGAAAAAGAAAAAAGAAAAAAAAAGAAAAGAAAAAAAAAGAAAAAAAGAAAAACAAAGAAACTTGAATTGGCACATTCTATTTTAGAAAGTAATCCCTCAATAGCGGCAAACCTTATTTTAAGCAGAATTATTTGTAAGGCTCTGATCATTTTAAAAAAACGTTTATACTGTCCTATATTAATCTTACAACAAAAAGGATTAGAATACAATAGAACTGTTGCAGTAGCTGTGCCCGTAACTCGAATATTTCAGTTGTGAAACTGAAAAAAAGTGGAGTAACTTTTGAAAAGAATTCTTTTTTAAGTCGTCATAAATTCATTTTACGAACGGTTTAGGAGGTATTGGTGTATTTGGTGACAGCTTTGATTTCTGCAGGCAGCAGATTTGTCTATGGTGGCTTTCTTAGCAACTTCAAGTTTTGAACACATTTTAAATTGCTATCACAAGAATACACAATATTCAATATAATGATTGCCAAGTTAAACATGTACCTGTTTAGGGAGGTTCCATTCCAGACTTGACATTTCTGGTAGTAGGGTTGCTTTTTCGCATAAAGGTATTAAATATCTCCTTCCAATAATTAACCTTGGATACTTCATAGTCAATAGTTACACAAAGAAGTAGTAAGGGTCTGTTTATCATGCATTTCCTCAAGGCTATTAAGGCATATGGTTATTTTTCTTTTATGGGTTGCTCTATTTTGCTTTAAACATAGTAATTTATCTCGTATCTGGCCAGTAGTCATTTCATCAGCTTTTTGTTCTCCACGTAAGTCTTTAAACAACTCCCTCTATGTTATAGTCTTCCATAGTAGCCATTTCTTAAATTCTGTAATATACTCGAGGTGAATTCTTTAATATTCTCGGGTATGAATCCTTTAATATCCTTGAAAACATTCTTTCCAAGACGATACATTTAATATTCCTTGCAATATTTTCCCAGTCCTTCACATTAAAATTGAGTCAACGAAGAACCATTTACATGAAAAATAAATGTGAATTTGGTGAGTGTGATAAAGATTTGGTTTGGTTAGTCCTATCCCACCGGTTTAAACTAGGAATCCAACAAGGAACCATTCACAATCAGTGCAAATTACAAAATGTTATAGTTTTTTTAAGACATTTTGCATTTTTTAAAAAAATTTTCGAAATATGTTAGAAATTATTTGAAGGTTACTCTCTGACTTGTATAGTGAAAGCATCGATTTATCTTGCCTTCACTTTTATCTTTTGGATAAAGGGAAGTGACAAACCAACAAAAGAGATACTTAATCAGTTTCCGGTGTGGGTTTCCAAAAACGGTTGTTCTGAAAGATGTTCTTTTGGTTAACTAAGTCTATTTAGTAGTCAAGGTGAAGTAAATTATTTTCCTCTGTATATGAGAGTTCCTTCACCTGAGAGTTCTTTTTTATTCGAGATAATTACTCACAATTAAGGTTAAGTGTTCATAAATTACAATAAACTCACATATGCAACTTACCAAGCACAATTCAGACAATTTCCAACAATGAGAGGCAAATCGAATGATTGGATTAAAATACTAGATCATAATATCCGAGAGGTGGTGTTTGGTCAATACTGTAGAGTGCTATATTTTTTTAAATCTCCAAATTAGTTTTTTATGGTAAATAAAAAAGTATCCTTAAATTAATATTAAGGTGAGCATAAATTCTTGGAAGCAAACTAATGCACTGATTGCAAGAGATTAATTTACTTGACGAAACTAATAAAATTAGTGAAAGAGATATTGAAAATATTAAGATCAACTACTTTAGAGATAGAAATAAGATGTAATGTAATTGAAATCTTTAAAACAAGTAATAGAATTAATATGATGAACATTTTTTTTTTTTTCATAATATTTTGTTTGGATCCATATAAATGGATAAATATTAATATTTTAGAAATTTGGACTCAAATTTATCAATTTATCCTTTTTTATTAAATCTAATTACTGTTAATATCAACATAACTAATTATATATATGTGGGAGGGGGACATAGGACAATAAAATTACAAACGAACAGCACCAAACATTAATTTATTACATACTGTTTAAAAAATAGTTCTGCAAATTAGGCATACAAATAACCGTGTACATACACACACAGCGAGGAGTTTTGAGGATAATATAGATGTTACTAGCAGGGGACCCGGCATTGCCCGGTCATAAAATACGCTTAAATCTGATTTTTTATTAATGCAGTTGTCTTATTATATTGGAGCCAATATATAGTAATGATTAAAAAAAAAAGACTCATGCACCACCACTGAGAATCAAACCAAAACGTTTAGCTTACGATTTATTTTTTCCTCAACCATTAATGACAGAGCTATGAAGACATGTTTGCTGCAAGGCTAAAAATTAAAACATAAACCAATAGCTATTACATTATACATGCATATTCGTAATGCCAGTGTTCAACCTTCACTTGGCAAATTTCATTATTTTTTTTTTTTAATTTTCAATTTTGTACCGATTTCCCCATAACTATAGTTTTGCATGGGTTCAAATACCTTATATATGAAGTTTCATGTCTGTAGACTAAAAACTCTAGGAGTTTGGTAGGCAAATTTTTTTAAATAAAAATATATACGTATACATAAATTTCCATGGAAAGAGTTTTGTGTTTAATAAACTTCTTATGCAAGTATAAATCATGTAGAATATCTGCATTAATATAATTACACATAACAGTTAACTAAAGATGATCATCCCATAAGAAAACCACAAAAGTATTAGGGAATTAATTAAAATGAATATTTAAAAGAATATGCAAATTAGCTAGATCTTTTGCTAGTGAATGCAATTCCACAACTCATAAAAAAGTTGCATTTTCTTTTTAAATAAATAGAAAAAAAGGGGGTTTTAATATAAATTAAAATACAAAAAAAAAATCATAGGAGTATAGGTAAATGACAACTTTTGCATGTATTTATTTAGAAAGAAAGAAGTGTAAATATCCGACAAAACATTTTTATATTTAAAAGTTTTCATTCAAAATTTTAACAGGATTCATCTGTATTAGTGCTTATGGCTTTTCCCCCATTCATGCAATGACAGTAATATATTGGGCATGAAAAAAAAATAAATAATAAAGCAGATTTTCCCATAACTTTCAATCAGCTTCAAATTTGCTAAGGTATAGTGAATTAACTAAAAATCTAACCTTAAAAGTTTTGTTCGAATTTTTAATGTTTTTGTTTTGTTTTGTTTTTTACAATTAGAAGAACTTTTCAATTCTACCAGAAATGCAAACTCACAAAAAAATAAAGTCAAAAATAAAAAAATGCCTAGTGTTTTATCGATCTGTAAATGATCAATAAAATAAAGGTCATAATTCCCCATTCTCTGCCAACAACAGACCCTCAATTATTGAGGGCAAATTTTTTATCTTCTCCCACCTCACCTCATCCTCTTAAACAGGTTGGACTTTGAACGAAGATCATTAGTCATTGAAACTAAGGAGAGGAATCAATTTGTTTTACCATGGATTTTTACCACTTATTCTATGCAGAGATTTTCATATACAAACTGACTATTTTAAATAATTTATAACTATCTTGATTTATATAAAGTTAGGCATGTGCATATGATTATATTTTGTCTAGGACAAACTAAACTAATTAGCCGATCATTATTAATTTTGGAAATGTGTAAGTAAGGGTCGAAATGTGGGCTATATTTAGTTTTATGCAAATAAGATAAAAGAAAGAGGAAGGCCTTTGTAATAATTCAGATAGATTTTTGTGAAATCTAAGACCAAGTTAAAAAAAAAAAAAAATTAAATTTGTAGAATATAAACCTCAATAAATACTCCAAATTTCAATTTGTTTTTTTGTTTTTTTTGAGCATTTTAAAGGTTTTTAGGAAACATAATATGGGCACAACCTCTCATTTGAAAATTTAAACATGTCAGATTTGCATTAAATTTTATCTATAGTCACATAAATCATAAAATTATTTTTACATAAAATGGACATGCTTCAAAAATATAAACAATAGAATGTTTCATTATTTCAATCTTGAAATTATCAAAACAAAGTCGCATCCCAAACGTAACATCTACAGACACCCTGGTTAATATATTATAATTCTTATTGCCCCTGTTCTGCCATTTTTTTCTTTTTTTTTTATCACCCTTGGGCAGAATTTGTTACATAAATGCCATGACTGAAAACTAACAAAAGATGATCTACCACATGTGGTATTTAAATGTAACAACCATATTTTAATATCAGAGATATCATTTTTTTTTATTATTTATTTATTTATTTTTTTTAATCATGACAATATGATCATTACATAGCTATAAAATTTCACCTCGCTGGTTTTTGAAATGTTAAGAAAACAAAGTGCAATGGTTTTTTATTAAAAACTCGATAAAAATTGTAAATTAATAAATGTGAAAGTTATTATCCATTTATCAGAACCATATTAGACTCAAAACAACTCAAGCTTAATTCAATGACACAAAATATTTTGAAATACCCTCTATATATAGAGAGTAATCAGCAAACACAAAACGATGTATACTTATTTGCCTGTTTATTTTATAAATAATCTCAAATAAATTAATATTCTGTAGTATTAAGTTTGTAATTTTTTTATTGTATTTTCTTTATATGCAATAGTTTTGTTATTAATTAAAATGATTTAATGACAAAGTAATTTTGTAATGTAGGATATTTTATATGTTGTAGGCCGATATAACAGGTCAGGTTTTATCGTTACTTATAAGATCCAAAGAATGGAATTTCAACAAGTCGGCAATTTTGTTGGGAGTTACATTTGTTTAAATGATTCTACATATTTTTCAAAGTTTGAAAGGTCAAAAAATTATTTTTTGTTTATGTTGTTTAATTATAAAAATAAAATTAAGATGACGGACTTATGAAAATTTCAAAATGAAAATGGTAATATTGCGTTCAGAACATGGAGGCATATATTAAGTGCCTTCAATCACTTTCTGGAATACTGTTTTTGCCTCAAAGGCATTCTGATTAAAAGATGGAAAAATAAATCTCATTTAAATCATACTTCCCCACTCCAAATCAATGGTAAGTACATCAATGGACCCTCCTCCCAAAATTGAAAGCTATAACTTATTTAAAAAATAAAGATAAAAAATAAAGATAAAAAATAAAGATAAAAATATAGTAATGAAAAAAAAAAAAGAAAGGTAATATGGCGTTATGACGCAATAATACATAGTTTCTCATTCACTCCCAGACATCATCAAGTCTTCTTGCTAGTACACTATATGAAGCAAAGAATTGAATAAAATGAAATACATTTATTGTGTGTTTCTCTATGGAAGGTATTTCAAATCTTTCAGATTCTCAAAGAGACACAGGATTCAAAAAAAGGTTAAAAACCCCTTTAGAACTATCCAATTTCAGAGGAATGCTTTTGTATTGCAGAACGCCCGTCCGTTCGCTCCACAAGCTCCCTGTTCCAATTTTTTCTTTTTTTTTTTACTCCAGCATATTTATGCACAAATCTCGAACATCTCACTTTAAACCTACCATGTTAAAGACTAATTTACCATAAGGAGTCAGTCCAATAATGCTCTGGTGACGCCAACAGTATGAACTTAAAATAAAACATTTTTACCGAAGTGAAAATTTGATATAAAAATTATTTTTGCTGATTTCTCAAAATCATGCAAGTTTGAATTATCAAGTTACCTCCAGTTGTTATTTTTAGATGGTTTTCAAAGTGGTTGAAAAAATTTTTGGAATATATTTACGTTTTGTCACGGGTACATACATTATACAGATTTTTCTTTATTTTTGTTTTTTAATATAGAGGGAATTCTGAACAAGAACCGCATTTTCTTATATGGATGTGTGTCTAATGGTTATAAAAAAAAAATAAAAAATCTGAAATCAAGACGAATTTCAAACAGAAGGGCCATGGGTCCCCACCAATTTCCCAACATAAGAAGCTGGTGAGAGGGGGAGTTTATTTCTCCCATTGCAGGAAGCTTGGATATAAGGTCAGAAAATGCGATTTGAAAAGCCAGCATTCTATAGGAAGAGCACTTTGATGTACATATAGTAATCAGCAAACACAAAACGATGCCTAGGCAGCTCCATCAACATTCCCGGGGGTTGATGATTAGCAACAAACTAACACTTTCTCAAGAGTTGAGAAAGCAAAGCCTGGGAGAATGGACCCCCTGGAGCTACACAGAAACATACATCTCAGCCAACAAAGAAAATGCCACTTCAACAATGGCCTAGACTAGAGGTTTCCAAATTATGGCCGGCAAGCCAGATCCAGCCCACCAAAGTCTTTAATCCGGCCCCGGAACTCTTATGGAAAACGTAAAAAGCTAAGGAGCAAGATATTCTAAATATGCCCAGGTCATTTTTTGTTTATTACAGCCAGCATAGCTCTAAAATGTCAGCAATATATATACGTATATCTGTACGTGATGTTGCGAAGCTAATCAAAAACCTTGATTCGAGTAAAGCAACTGGCCCTGATGGTATTCCAATTATAGTACTCAAAAGACTTCAACCTGAATTAGCGCCCATACTTACAAAACTGTTTAAACGTTGTCTTAAGGAGAATAGTTTCCCATCTCCCTGGAAAATCTCATCAGTATGCCCTGTATTTAAGAATTCAGGTGATCGCTCATCCCCCTCTCAGTACAGGCCAATAAGTCTCCTGTGCGTCATGAGTAAGTTGCTAGAATCTGTGTTAAATACAGAAGTAATCAAACATCTCAACAAAAATAACCTTCTTAGTGACACTCAATATGGTTTCCGTTCTGCTAGATCTACAGCAGATGTCCTTATAGTTATATCGCATAGGAT